>NC_135827.1:39117564-39417564 GCF_964213995.1 Mustelus asterias
AATAGACCGAAAAGGAATCTGGGCTGCCGGTGAGTCGCTACAGGCTTGTCGACAGAGTGAGAGGCGAAACACACACACACACACCACACACACACAGCATTGTAGCCAGTGCCCCCTCACTCGCCGGGGGTACAGGAGATTCCATTTATCCTCCCCTTCTGATATATATATATTTAAAATAATAAAGATGCACAGCAGCCAGCTTCTCTTTCTTCTGTGTCCTTCGATGTTTCATTTGCCATTCCCTTTCACTGGGGTCTCACTGTATCCGCTGCCGGTGCGAAACCAAGGCCAAATTAGCAACTGCAGTTCTGATGTGTCATTCACTATACACGGGGGGAGGGGGGGGGGGGGGGTTCTGGCAGACATATCACCCCCCCCTCCCTCCCTCTCCGCCATCTCCTCCTCCTCCTCTCTCTCCTATCCTTGTGTCATTCTTATTCAAGAACCCAAAAGAACAGACACTTTCCATGAACTCTACCCGAGGCAAAATATTTTTTTTTAAGTTTCTTTTTCTTACTTCTCACTCCACCCCCCCCCCCTCCCTTAATTGTGAAGAACAAAAGGACCCACCTGGATAGACAGGAGACACCTACAGAGGGACGGATAGACAGAGGGGGAGAGAGACAGAGAGAGAGAGTCATAGCCATCGAGGGCCTTTCTACAGAGAAATATCATCCAGTCAAACACTGCTCCTCACAGGGAGAAAGAGAGAAAAAAAATCCTACCCTGCCCTCTGAGATCGACAAATAGCACAGATCTTTAAAAAAACAAAAAAATCATAACGTTAAGTTGCATGCACCAATATCCTGCGTTATCCTCACCTTCTGTGAGCACACACACATGATGTGGAGATACACACACAGCCCAGAAAAGAATCCGCCTCTCCCGGTCTCTCTTTGCATCGCCAGTGCCTGCTCTGAAGGGGCTGCCTTTAAACTTCATGGCGCAGACACAGACATAGCAGCATCGATGTGGCTGCCTTTTCCGAGTGTTGGAGCTGGCTCTCTCCCCTCAGGCTCGCAGAGGGAGGCTGCTGATGGACGCGGCACTGGGCACTAATCAGTGACAAGCAGAGATGTTTGCGGGTCTGCACTGCCCTCTCTCTCTCTCAGAAAGCTCTAACATGTCAGTCTCTCTCTCTCTCTGCACAGATTTAGATGAATGCCCACGGAAAGCACTGGCGAAATCAGAAATCAATATCACCCTCAGCACTCTCTGATCCCCTTTCGTTTTGCAGAGAGAGAGAGAGAGAGAAGGGAGAATATATATTTATCTATAGGAATATAGAGAGCAGGTTTCACTCGGTCTACCTGAGACAGATGCTGTACTATTGGTTAGTGCAGATGTTCAGAATGCTGATGTTGGGTCATCTTTGTCGCCCAGTGCCTTCCTCCACGCGGGGGGGGGGGGGGGGGGGAGCAGGAGGAGATGAAGGAAAGAAATGATTTCTTAACTCATAGAAACCCAAAATTATTCAGCATGGGAGGGGGGACCCGAATGATGAGCAGAAAGACAAATATTGCAGAATGAGGTCCGGCGGATGGGCTACTGAGAGCAGAGTTTGTAATTAGTTATTCCAATTAAAAAGGAACCCCCCCCCCAAAAAAAAAAAACCACACACACAAATAATAATAGTGGGTCCAAATGTGAAGCCTCCCCTTCCAGTCTCGCCGTCTCTCTGATCTGCTACAGGGGGGGGGGGGGGGTGAGGGGTGGGGGTGGGGGGGGGGGGGGGGGGGGTGGGTGGGGGGGGGGGGGGGGGGTGGGGGGGGGGGGGGTGGGTGGGGGGGGGGGGGGTGGGTGGGGGGGGGGGGGGGTGGGGGGGGGGGGGGGGGAGGAACTAGCCTTGACAATGACCAGCAATGGAAACGGTTAAATAATTGGAATTAATTACCCTGGTGGGTATGAAGGATTCTTTTCAGGGAAGACTGCAGCCAGTGGCAAAGAGTTGCAACCCGCACTAATTTGCAATTAAGGCAGCAACAGGTTAAATATTTTTAAAAAAACATTGACAGCAGCACCTGTGGGGGCAAAAAAAAGGAAGATTTGGGGGTGAGAGCAAGAATCCAAACCACATTAAAATCCACCAGTAATTAATGAATGGGTAAGATTTTAAGATTCGAGGCTGCCTCCGATTTGTCAAGTCTATATGTGAGAACACCAGGCCCTCTGCAATGACATTATCCTTTTGTTAAAAAAAAAAGCTGCAACAAAGATAATGAGAAAATTCACCCCCAACATCATAAAAACACAAAATAAAACTGGCTTCCCATCGCCAGCCAGTCCGAACTGTTCCCATTCGCAACTTAACACTTTCACTGACACCCCCTCCTTGCTTCCATCGTCTCTAACACACCTTCCGTGGTATTTTTGGATCGGATAATATTTGACTCTGAACAGGATTTCCCAACCCAATCTCTTTGGCAAAAGAACTGGAGGTGTTAAAAGGCATGATCTTCCCGATGTTGGTTGGTTGCCCTGCCCGTTGGTTCAATTTTTTTTAACGCTCAAACCGCTCTGAGTGCCAAGAGACTATTCGCCCTGGGAGGGCATCGCAGGGAGCCTAACCCTTATTCTGCTGTCGGAGGAAGTTCTAAAGTCGGAGGAAGTGCCAGAGCCGTTCCCCGGAATATAGGCACTGAACTCGGATGAATCATTACAGGGTGGACTTAAATCCGCAGTTTGAGAATTCTGAATTCAGTTAAAATTAAAACATCTGGAAAAGAAAGCTGGGGTCAGTAAAATCTGTCGCATTGTCATCAAAAGTTCAGGGAAATAAAGCTGCCGTCCTTACCTGGTCTGGATTCGCTCCGTTACAACATCGATTACACGTCAGATAGACTTTATTGGTTGTAAAGTACTTGAGCACATCCTGAAGAGATGAAAGGCGGTACCCAAATGTAAAGTCTTCTCTTTTTAAAAAAACTAAGAGCAACTCGTGGGTACAATTAGCCTCCTTCTAGGCGCTTTGCAAATTCAATTTTTTCCCTTTCCAGATCCACAGCAACATGACTGACCCTTAACTGTAAAATTAAAGCAAAATACTGCAGATGCTGTGAGTCTGGAAAGCCTCCTCCGGTCTGGCAGCATTTGTGGAGTGAGAAACAGAGTTAATTAAGAGTCCAACTGGACTCCAAATGTTAACTCTCCACAGATGCTGCCAGAACTGCTGAGTTTTTCCAGCATTTTCTTTTCTCTTGTTGTGGCCTTTAACTGCCTTCATTTACATCATAGAATCATAGGATGCCCACAGTGCAAAAAGAGGCCATTCGGCCCATCAAGTCTGCACTGATACTCTGACAGGGCATTCCACCCAGAGCCTTTCCCATAACTCCACATATCTACCCTGCTAATCCCCCTAACCTGCACATCTTGGGACATTAAGGGGCTATTTAGCATGGCCAATCCACCTAACCCGCACAGTTCAAGAAGGTGGTTCACCACCGCCTCCTCTGGGCAAAAATACTGGGCTTGCCAGCGATGCCCACATCCCAAAAAGGATTAATAAGTAACACCAGGAAAACCTGGGCGATAGGCTGGTCTGTAGTGAAGGGAAATGACAGGGTCAACAAGGAACGACTCTAACAGAGGACTCTGTCACACGGGGAAACACATATAAATTAAGCCAGCTAAAAGGAAATCGAGAAAATATTTCTTTGCACAAAGGGTTGTGAGATTATGGAAGACACCAACCCTGCAAGGTCATTGGTACAGGATCAGTTGAGGGAGATAAATACTTACAGAGAGGCTATTAAAGAGATATTGAGAAAGAATGAACAATTGTGATGTTTCATGGATACCATGGTCAATTGAGTAGCTGGACCCTATTCCTACAGGGATCACCAGAACCTGGCTGATTTGCCCACAGTTGTTGAGACCCACATGTAACAAGGGGTTGCATAGCACAGACAGTGTTATAACTGAGAGCCCTATACAAATGGTGGGGTAAGAGACAAACAAGGAGAATGCTGAACTACATTGTTAAAACAATAGACAGGTGAAAGGAGAGGTCAAACAAAAAAAACCACTGCATTTATATAGCCCCTTTCACATCTTTAGGACATCCCAAAGCATCTTATGACCAATAAAATACTTTTGAAGTGTAGCTCCTTTTGTCATGTAGGAAACACAGCCGTCAATTTGCGCACAGAGGGAACACCGAGCAACAGTCAGAAAAGGAGCTTTAAGCCATGACTGGATAAACTGTGGGGTTATTATCCTGTAAAGGGGGTGCCCAACACAGATAGATGAGGTAGCAAGCGGGCTGAAAATTAATTCAAATTGTATCATGAGTGTAAGCCAAGGGTCCATAATGGCAAAACAAGTCAAGTCAAAACAGATTTAGGATTGGTGTCAGGAGGTTTTAATTACAAAGAGTAATTCACACCTGGAATGGGCTCCCAGGTAAAGCAGTGAAGGTGAAAATGTGGCAGAAAGCATTGACCAGAAACGTTAACTCTTGTTTCATGTCCCACAGATGCTGCCTGACTATCTATTCTCTATCTATATTGCAGATTTCCAGCAATATTTTGGTTTAGCATTAGCCAAAGTCCTGCAATCATTTTAGTATCAACTTGATGCTGTGATGGGATTGGGGAGAATGAAGGGAACGATAGGATCTTTTTACTGTAAATAGATGAGCTAACTTGGATCAAATGGTCTTTTTCATCTTTATCCCTGGGGGAGCCTTGTGGCAAAGCAGCAGAGGCAACAGAAAGACAGCAATACAAGTGAAGACTAGAAATGAAGGGGGGGGGGTTAACTGGACTGGTCTAAATGGAAATTATTTTATTTTACAAGTGATTTGTGTTGAAGGATTGAGGAAATGAGTACTTTCCACTTTGGGTGCCTCAGTATCTGGTACTCCCAGGTCAAATATTGGGACATCCTGATATAGGTTCTCCTGTAATTGGTTATAGAGTCAGAGTCATAGAGGTTTACAGTATGGAAACAGGCCCTTCAGCCCAACTTGTCCATGCCGCCCTTTTTTTAAACCCCTAAGCTAGTCCCAATTGCCCGCATTTGGCCCATATCCCTCTATACCCATCTTACCCATGTAACTGTCAAATGCTTTTTAAAAGACAAAATTGTACCCGCCTCTAGTACTACCTCTGGCAGCTTGTTCCAGACACTCACCACCCTCTGTGTGAAACAATTGCCCCTCTGGACACTTTTGTATCTCTCCCTCGCGCCTTAAACCTATGCCCTCTAGTTTTAGACTCCCCTACCTTTGGGAAAAGATATTGACTATCTAGCTGATCTATGCCCCTCATTATTTTGAAGACCTCTATAAGATCACCCCTCAGCCTTCTATGCTCCAGAGAAAAAAGTCCCAGTCTATCCAACCTCTCCTTATAACTCAAACCATCAAGTCCCGGTAGCATCCGAGTAAATCTTTTCTGCACTCTTTCTAGTTTAATAATATCCTTCTTTCTAGTTTAATAATATCCTTCAATGGTCTTCAAGAATGTTTTCGGCTTCAATCTCAGGAGAACATCTCCGAAAGCACAGGTGGGACGTTTGCCTTTTATCCATCCCGAGACTTCTCTGAGGCTGAGACTGCCAGGTGAGCGAAGGATTGGGATCAATCTTCCCACTATGGGGCCCATGTCATTCAGGCTTCAGATCACCCATACACACTTCACATAATCTCCTTGGGAAGGAAAAATAGAAATATCACCAATCCATTAGAAAATAAGAAACTGAATGGCATGGAAGAGCAAAGGGATCTAGGGATACAGGCGAACAAATCACAAACAGAATCACAGTTCAGCACATCAATTAAAAATGCCAACTTGCATTTATTTCTCAGGTATAGAATTTGAAAGTAGTTAAGTTAGGACACTGATCAGGCCGCACTCAGTGTGTATGGTTCTGCTCACCATTCAAAGGGCATAGAGATACTGGAGGAAGTACGACAAAAGGTTCACAAGAATGGTACCAGAACTAAGAGACTACAATTATATGGAAAGACTAAACAAATTGGGATTTTTTCCTTTAGAAACGAGAAGACATTAGACCTAATTGAGTCCTTTAAAATTATGATGGGGTAAAAAGAGTAAATGTAGAGAGAATGTTTCCATGGGAGAATCAGGAACTAGGTGCTATAAATAAAAGTCAGTTCTTAATCGGGAAACCAGGAGAAATTTATTTACTTACTATATCACACGCAGTGGTTGAGACAAACCATTTAAAAGTTTATTTATTAGTCACAAGTAGGCTTACATTAACACTACAATGAAGTTACTGTGAAAATCCCCCAGTCGCCACACGCCGGCGCCTGTTCGGGTACACTGAGGGAGAATTTAGCACGGCCAATGAGAATAACCAGCACGTCTTTTGGACTGTGGGAGGAAACCGGAGCACCCGGAGGAAACCCACGCAGACATGAAGAGAATGTGCAGACTCCACACAGACAGTCACCCAAGCCAGGAATCGATCCTGGGTCTTTGGCGCTGCGAGGCAGCAGTGCTAACCACTGTGCTGCCCTCTTTAGATCTTTCAAAATTAAACTAGATGCGTTCATGAGCGAAAAGAAATAGACAGGTTTTCTAAAAAGATGAGGTAAAGTGGATGGAATGGGAGGGAGGTGGGGTGGGGGGGGGGGAGGGAGGGAGACTTGTGTGGAATATAAACCCCAGCACAGACTAGATGGGCTGAATGACCTGTTTCTGTACATCCGATGTAATATAAGATCCCCATAGTCAGCATGGAGAGAAAATATCTATTTTGCTTTTATCCATTCGAGTTGCCTGGGTTGAATCTAAACCCCAAGCTGTTAGTTAAAATGGTCCATCTTCTAAACTGGTGCCAGGATCCTCAGTTTCTGAGCTGGTCCCAGTGACTTTCTGAAGTATTCACTTTGAATTGAGGAAATTGAAGTGAGTATAATGTCCCATGTGAGACTCTGGGTCCCTTAATCTTCTGCTGTTCCCTCAGTTCCCAATGCAGCCAGACTCTATTCTGTTCACTCTGGTTCCTGTTCTGAGTTACAAACCTGATTCCTCTATATGTTTTCTGATCACTGATTCTGTGGCCGACGGGTTAGGTCAGACCAGCCCGCTACTGCTGAGGACAGACTGTGGTGACACTCGTCAGACACCCAGCAACTGCAATCAACCGCAATCGCATTGGGAGGGACTTCCTCAAGGACTAGGAATGATCGAGTAAGTAGGTAATTATTGCCCATTGTAATGGGGATGAGAAGGTTCCTCATCTGATAGAGTCATAGATGTTTACAGCATGGACACAGGCCCTTTGGCCTAACTTGTCCATGCTGCCTTTTTTTTAACCCCAAAGCTAGTCCCAATTGCCCGCATTTGGTCCATATCCCTCTATACCCATAGTACCCATGTAACTATCTAAATGCTTTTTAAATATAAAATTGTACCTGCCTCTACTACTACCTCTGGCAGCTTGTTCCAGACACTCACCACCCTCTGTGTGAAAGAATTCCTCCTCTGGATATTTTTGTATCCCTCCCCTCTCACCTTAGACCTATGCCCTCTAGTTTTAGACTCCCCTACCTTTGGGAAAAGATATTGACTATCTAGCTGATCTATGCCCCTCATTATTTTATAGACCTCTATAAGATCATCCCTCAGCCTCCTACTCTCCGGAGAAAAAAGTCCCAGTCTATCCAACCTCTCCTATAGGTCAACCATCAGATCTCTTCTGCACTCTTTCTAGTTTAATAATATCCTTTCTATAATAGGGTGACCAGAATGAGGTCATTGGTCTCAGTTTGAGCAAGAATAGGAGTGGAAGGAGAATTCCCATTCCCAGTCATGGTGCAGTGAGTCTGCTGCATGCAAACATTGACAATGGGTCAGAATAGGATTGAGTTTGACCAATGAGGCCCTTAAGGTCATTAACTGACCAGGACTGACACATGAAGAACAGCCACTTAGATGCTGCAGCAAAGGGTTGTGGGTGTCTATGGTCAAGAGCCAGGACATGATAGAGGAACAGTTTTACTGGGAAATGTTCAGCCAATCATAAAGCCATATCTTCCAACCATTAGATTTGAAAGATTTAGTGGTGGCTCACTCTTGCGTCTAAGCCAAAAGATTGTCGGTTCAAATCCCAACGAAGTACTGAGGGAATGCTGCCCTGTCTGAGGTGTTGTCTTTTAGTTGAATGTTAAACCAAGGCCCTGCCTGCCCAGATGGATACAAAAGATCCTGAGACACAACTCAAAGAGTTGTGGCAGAGTGCTGGCCAATACTTTTCACTCAACTATTATCACTATTAAACAGCCTATGTAGACATTCTTTCACTGCTCTTTGCTGTGCATAAATTGGGGGTTGCACTTCTTATAATAGTGACTACACTTCAAAAGTACTTCACTAACTGGGAACTGTTTGGGATATCCTGTGGTCATGGAAGGTGTCAAATAAAAACATGTCTTTCTTTTTGTTCTATGTCTGTGTACAGAGACCCTTTGTAGGTCCATAGATATGATGTGGAGATGCCGGCGTTGGACTGGGGTGAACACAGTAAGAGTTTTAACAACACCAGGTTAAAGTCCAACAGGTTTATTTGGTAGCAAACACCATTGGCTTTCGGAGCGCTGCTCCTTCGTCAGATGGAGTGGAAATACATTTCCACTCCATCTGACGAAGGAGCAGCGCTCCGAAAGCTAATGGTGTTTGCTACCAAATAAACCTGTTGGACTTTAACCTGGTGTTGTTAAAACTCTTACTGGGTCCATAGATAGACAGCCACATGTAAAGAATCAGTAGGGATTGCTAAAATTTAACCTCGCCCCAAAAATATATTTATCTTAACTTGGAACACCTTCAGAATTGCCTTCTTACTCCTCATTAATTTCAGATTAACTTACGGTCGAGTTAAAGGAGACACAATTCCGTGTGCCAGTCTCTGATTCGAAAGCAAAAGTTAAACAGGATTCCCACGAGTTTGAAGCAAAACTGGGTTTTGATGCAATGCCACAAACTTTTCACAAAACTCTTGGAAAATACAAAAAAAAATGTAATCTCCAATCTTCAAATGACTGTAAATCAACTGCAGTCAAATGGAGCAGAACTCCCATTTTTTTAAAAGCAAATTAAATTAACTAGCGTAAAATTACCATAAAAACAGATAAGGTCTGGCAAGGAATTATAGATGTGCATGGATATTTTTTCTGTTAAATTATATTTTCTCACTCTCCCTTAGATCTTCTTTCAGAATAGTCAATAAAACCAGACAAGGGGCTGGGTGGGGGCAGTGTAATAGAACGAGTCTGGCTGAGAGTTTGGAGATTATCTGGGCCACTTTAGTAGCATTTACATCACAGTAAGGGCCATTTAGCCCAACTGGCCAATGTTGGTGTTTATTGTCCGCCCATGACTCCTTCAGCCTGACTTCATCTATTCTATCAGCACAACCTTCTATCCCTCGTGTACATATCTAACTTTCCCTTAAAGGAATCTATCTTATTAACTTCAATCATTCTATTAGGTGATGAGTTCCACTTTCTTCCCACATGATGGCCATTTCAATGTAGAGCGTCAATGCTGACAGTTTTCAGCAGGAATTGGATGAAGTTCCAATTTCTTGAATAAAGTTGTGGGAGTTGAAGTGCATGACGCTTGGCCACAAGGAGCCCTCTGGTACCTGGTCACATCTGGCAGCATCTGTAAGGAGAGAAAAGGGCTGACGTTTCGAGTCCAGATGACCCTTTGTTAAAGCTCATTATGTTTCAGGTTTGACCAAGGGGCGTCTGGACTGGAAACATCAGCTCTTTTCCCTCCTTACAGATGCTGCCAGACCTGCTGAGAATTTCCAGCATTTTCTCTTTTGGTTTTAAATTTCAGCATCCGCAGTAATTTGCTTTTACTTGGTCACATTTGTCTTCCATCGGGCTTACTTCAGCAATCACAAAGCCAGCTGCTGCACTTAAACACCCATAGCACCAGGATATCGGTCACTGATCAATTTTCCAGCACACCTTTCTTTACTAACCTTTGCAGATAAGCCTCTCTTATTCTCCCAGGCTCTGCAACAATGTCTGGGAAGGGCCCAGGAGGATTCTCAGATCTTTGCCATGGTAGTCTGCACCTGACACAGGCTGGAACCCCGGCAATCCCCTCTCCTCACAGTGACTTGGAGACTGCCACAATCGAGGACCTCCCCTGAGCAGTGTTGGCTCACTCAGATTGCTAACTCTGGTTGGACATTTTCCTGGAGTTATCATCACATGACCTCACATTGCTCTGCCTACCTGCCCACACATTGCTCTGCCTACCTGCCCCCATTCCACCATCGTGGTGATCAGTCCCTCCATTGTCAATTAAATTTTAATATAATTAATAAATAAGTGCTCATGCAAACAAACATTGTTTTAATTCCCCTATAACCTTCTTCCTGGCTGTTTACAACAGGAGATTATTCCTGGAGGGTTGGGAACCCTAACCTTGCTGAGCGTAACAACACATTCCTGTAGGGGTCTGTGCTCCTAACTTCCACCTACTGGTTCAATACAGTAACTGTCTTTCTGATCAAGGTAACAAGGATGCGTGTCCTACAATGACCCCTCATCATCTCATCTGGATTGAATTTGGATAATTTCAGGCTTGTGACAATATTAAAATTAATTTCTATTGTGGAGACATCCGACCTCATTATTATTGGAGAGAAAACTTAGGGTTGAAACTAAAGTGCGGAATGCCAAAAGAGGTAGAATGAGTAGGACAGAATGTGAGATAAAGCAGCAAGTAGCGGATACGTGGCACAAAGTTTATGTTTGAAAAGTTGCAGAAGTTGAAGGGGACATCAAAGGAGGCCATTCGGCCCATTAAAGTTTCAAAGTTGTTTGATTAGTCACAGGTAGGCTTACATTCTCACTGCAATGAAGTTACTGTGAAAATCCCTTAGTCGCCGCACTCCGGCGTCTGTTCGTGGAGGCACAAAATGAGTTTCACAGTTTTAATGTCAAATAATACAATCGTGCAGTGGTTATGTTATTGGATGAATCACTTCAAGACCTGGATTAATAATTCCAGAGAAAGTGTGTTCAAGTCCCATCATGGTAGTTTGAGAATTGATGAATTTGGTTTAAATCTAGCGAAGGTATTGGTAAAAGTGGCCTTGGAGGTGCTGATTGTCATTAAAACATAAGTTGTCTTTCAGGAAAGGAAACCTGCTGTCCTTACCTGCTCTGAGCCTATATGTGATTCCATTCCCACACAAATGTGGCTGACTCTTAACACTTGTATCAGGGTAACTAGGGACGGACAATAAATGCTGGTCATCTAACCTAATGTGAAATAAATCACAATTAAACAGTTAACTCCGGTTTGCATTTTTTCCCAAAATCAGGGGAAAAGGCCTTTCTTTCTGCTCCAGTGCCCTACAGTTTCGGGTTAGAAGCAAAGCTCCCTCCATTCTGCACCTTTATGGTTTGAGAGTCAAGTTGGTACAAGTGATTGAACTTGTCCGCACAACAGATTTTTTTTTAAAAACACTGAAGCAGCTGGAAAGTTCATTTTTTCTGCCTGCTTTTCATTCCTCAGTTTTGCCAGATATCCGATTTCAAAAACCAACTCTGGCAGCAGTCCTAGATCAGGGGTGTTCAACCTCTAAGCCGGTGAGTCATCTCCAGCCCAGGTAACTCAGTCCTACTTGGGATATTACTGGTTCTCACTGGTTGGTTTGTCCTGATGCCAACTGGTTGGCCTGGAGATTTGGAAAGGTCTGCTCCAAGAGCTGTCGCATCATTGGTGGATGAATCTGAATCAGATCAGAGAAAGATTGAGTCAACGGAAATGAGAACTGGGTGGTGTGTAAATAGCTTGCTGATTCACCACCACACACGATGACTTAATACCCCAGAGAGGAAGAACTTGCATTTTTACAGCACCTTTCACAATCCCAAAGTCTTTTACAGCCGGTGAAGTAGTTTTGAAGTGTGGTCACTTTTGTAATGTAGGAAACATGGCAGCCAATTCTCACACAGCAAGATCCCATACACAGCAATATCTTGGTCAAACTGTTTTTTTTTTGCGATGTTGATTGAGGAGTAAATATTAGCCAAGGAGGGAATACGCCCTGGCCTTGTCTCTAAATAGTGGCCAGGAGATTTCTTTGTTTTGTTTAGAGGACTGATGGGGAGACAGTTGAAGGCTCCTCCCTCGGTGCAACACTCCCTCAGTACTCGCTTGGTATGCTCAAGCTCTTAGTGTCAGTAAGCTAACAAGTACATGGAAAGTAAGGGCTGGGTGGGGCTAAATGTTACATGTAGCTTGGAGGCAATAAGACACATAGCCCATTAAGACAAAAGATTCAATATCGCTTGAAATGGTCTTTAAAAATGAACTTTCCCTTGAAATAAACTTGTTCATATGTTGTTGAAACATCAGTCCTGCCTTCAATAATTTTTAAATAGGGTAAGTTGCTTCATATTAACCCCAATGGACGGCACAGTGGCAAGCACTGCTGCCTCACAGCGCCAGGGACCTGGGTTCGCTTCCCGGCCTGGGTCACCGTCTGTGCAGAATCTGCACGTTTTCCCCATGTCTGCTTGAGTTTCTTCCGGGTGCTCCGGTTTCCTCCCATGGTCCAAAAGACGTGCTGGTTAGGTACATTGGCCATACTAAATTCTCCCTCAGTGTGCCTGAACAGGTGCCGGAGTGTGGCGACTAGGGGATTTTCACAGTAACTTCAATGCAGTGTTAATTTAAGCCTAATTGTGACACTAATAAATAAACTTTAATTTTTAGGGTTAGAATTAATGAACATGTTTTTTTGGGGAAAGGTTTGCCCTTGTGGACTTTCAGAATTTCTAAAGCTTCCTCTAATTAATAGATTCCTGCAAACTTTGAAACTATAGTCCCCTTGGGTGGCACGGTGGCACAGTGGTTAGCACTGCTGCCTCACAATGTCAGGGACCCGGGTTCAATTCCTGGCTTGGGTCACTGTCTGTGCGGAGTTTGCACGTTCTCCCTGTGTCTGCGTGGGTTTCCTCCAGGTGCTCCGGTTTCCTCCCACAGTCCAACAGACGTGCTGTTAGGTGCATTGGCCGTGCTAAATTCTCCCTCAGTGTACCCGAACAGGCGCCGAAGTGTGGCATCTCGGAGATTTTCACAGTAGCTTCATTGCAGCGTTAATGTAAGCCTAATTGTGACACTAATAAATAAACTTTAGACCCATTTTATAATTACCCTGACACCACCTTGCAAATAAATTATTAATATTTGACTCTCTCCCAAATGGTAATCTGTTAATTGATCCTTTTAACTGTTCCATTTAGCACCTCATCACTCACCAGTAATCACACTCAATGCCAAATCATTGCAGTCAAACAGCCAAGGGATTTAAAGACAGCTTCATTATTACAAGGTACATTTGGGAGTTCAATCAGTGAGACAATGGCTGGAATTTTCCAGCCCTTCCCGCCAATGGGATCTTCCAGTCCCAACAAAGTCAATGGACGTTCGAATGGCTCAACAAACCCACCAATGGGGGATTCCACTGCAGCGAGGCTGGAAAACTCTGACTAATACCTTTCTTGTTCAATTCTGTGCCCATTTATATTTTATAAAAACACTAAAAGGATCTTTATGGCATTCCTTAAAGTGGATTGAAAAACACTCTGGTTCAGAGAGTCAGGTTATTGGTTCAAGTACCACTCCAGACACTTGAACACATAGTCCAAGTTAACACACCCAGTGCCAATACTGAGGGAGTGCTGCACTGTCGGATATGCTGTCTTTCGGCTGAGATGTTAAACTGAAGACTTGTCCATCCACCCAGGTGGATGTAAAAGATCCCGTGGCAATATTGCAGGGACTTTCTCACTGGGGTCTATATTTATCCCTCAACCAACATCACTGAAAAATAAAGAAGTCAACTACTGCGGATGCTGGAATCGGAAACAAAAACAGAAAATGCTGGAAAATCTCAGCAGGTCTGACAGTATCTGTGGAGAGAGAACAGAGCCAACGTTTCGTGTCTGGTAGAGTCATTCAGACTTGAAACATTGGGCGGGATTCTCCGGCCTCCCAGCCGGGTGTTTCTCAGCAGTGGGAGGTGGTGCACCATTTGTGGGTGGCGGGATTCTCTGCTCCTGCCGCTGTTAGTGGGATTTCCCACTGAAGCCAGGAAACCAGCGGGATGGGGTACACTGCCAGTGGGTCCAGAAAATCCCACCAGTGTGAACTGCCAGAGAATTCCTCTCACTAGCTCTGTCCTCTCTCTCACAGATGCTATCAGACCTGCTGAGATTTTCTGCTTTAGTGACTAAAAAAAGCATGCCTGAGTATCATGTCGTTACTGAAGGTTTCAAAGAGTTTCTCCCAGTAAGCATAGCAAACAGTAGAATTCGAGCCTTGATCCTATCCCCCCCTTTATCTCCCAATTCTGTGTCAATCCTGGGTTTAGGCTTCGATAAAAGCTGGTTGAGGCGGAAGGGGTCACTTAACAAGAGGCTTGGAGAGAATTTACGCAACAGGGGATAAATTCAACTCTGACGTGGACCAGCTGCTGTAATACACCCCACCCTTTTCTTCCCACTAAAGCCAACGGGATGGTTGGAGATTGGACTGTCATCCCACTGCAGCCTGGTCTGTGCCCTGTGCAAGTTGAGTTTTATATCAGTATTACTAAACGACCCACACATTCACTGTTATCAAACCAACTCCCTCACACATTTACTCCATCATGAGTCACAAGAACAAAACTGATAATTCATGATAATTCTCAGAGGCAACTGGATATTTTTTAAAAGGGGCCTTGAATTTATTTTTCACAAATTTCCTCAAACTCTGGCCTCCCCCATTCCCTTCATCCTGTCATTGACAACTGTGCCTTCAGCCTCTATGTGCTCAGCTTTGGAATCCCTCCCGGAATCTCTCCGATTCTCCTTCTTCCCTCAGGCTTCACGGTAAAAACCTACCTATTTGCTTGAGATTTTTGTTAACCTCCTTCTTTGGTTAGGTGTTAAGTTCTGTCTGATTATGAGGAGTCTTTGGAGCATTGTACTACTTTAAAAGGTGCTGGGCAAATACAAGTTGTTGTTGAGGCAGGAGGTTGGGGGAGGGCGGGATCTTGTGGGATCTTGCTGTGCACAAACTGGATGCTCAAAACTTACCTATAAAACAACAGTAGCAACATTTCAAAATCAAGTTAATTGTGAACCACTTTGGGACATCCTGAGTGTGGGAAAGGCATTACCGAAACATTCTTTCTTCACCGCCTTCTGGTACAAACAGAATTTGTAAATGTGTCACTGAGGATTGCAACGTCGCCTCAATATTCCTGGATTGGGAGGGTTTAGGATCTGGGAACAGCCTAAACGGTTCATTGCTCATAATCTATGCCTCTGGAATAAATTAGACAGCTAGTGCTTTAATATCCCACTGCTAATGGATCATTAGGAAGCAACATCCTTAATAGCGACATGATTAATTCATCAACCTATCTCCAGTCTATATATAGGAAGTGAAGGGCTGGATTGAATAGGAATTATCTAGTTACTTAGGTTCAAACATCTGCGACAGGATCTGCCAATAAATGCCACACTGGAGTTCCATGTTACACCTGGAAAGTTCTCCTATTTAAGTACATCCGGACATGTTACAAGAAGATGATTATTGATCTCTTCTATCATTGCACATTCATCCTTCACATGGACTCATTCTCACCTATCTCAATCCTCCATAATCAACTGTAGAAACTGGCATTCTTAATAGGAACAAATTAGTTAATCAGGACTCCACAGCATTCATTCATGCTCATATTATGCACTCTTCCATGTTAGTTTACTGCCTTTCAGGGAGTGTTTCCCTACCCCAAGCACCGTCATGTCTCTTGGGTTATTGAGAACTCCAGTCCATCATTGTTGATCTACCTCCAATCATCCAATCAACCACAACAAACCAAAGATGTTCGGGTTAGATGGATTGGCCATGCTAACTTGCCCCTTCATGTCAGGGGGACTAGCTAGGGTACATGTATGGGGATGGGGCCTGGGTGGGATTATAGTCGTTGCAGACTCAATGGGCCGAATGGCCTTCTTCTGCACTGTAGGATTCCACGATTCCATGAGCTAACTATTGCAGAGTAATATTTGGCACTTAGTTTGTGTAGCTTCAATCTACGGGGCTGGGGGAGGGGGTGGAGGAGGGGGGGGAGGGAGGGGGAGTGGCGGGGAGGGGGGTGCAGGGGGCGAGGGGTGTGCAGGGGGTGGGGGGGGGGTGCAGGGGGTGGTGGTACATGTTTTAACTTTGGCAATGATGTAACATGTGTGATACGGACTTTACTGCCCATTGAGGGCCCTATAACAGAACCACTTGACCGGAATGTAGAAAGGGAAGGGGTGATTTGATTGGGGTTTCAAGTTATTAAAGGGAACAGATAAAGTAGATAGAGAGAAACTATTTCCGTTGGTTCAGCAGTCTGGAGCACATGGTCTGAAAATGAAAGGCAGACTTTTCAGGAATGAAATGAGGAAACACTGCTTCTTGCAAGGTCTCACAACTGACAACTGATACTAGATCAATAGTTAATCAAAGGTCCAATACAATGGTCAGAATTCCCCCAGGGGGCGGACCATGTAAAGGTCCATTGAAGTCAGGTGGGAATCTCCGGTTTTCAGGCAAGCAGGGCAGGACAATCCCGTCCAATAGGGTTTTGTTAACCAAAGATATTCAAGGATCTGAGCCAATGGCGGGGTGTATGGAGTTAGGTCACAGATCAGCTATGATCTCATTGAGTGGTGGAACAGGCTGAAGGGGCAGAATGGTCTCCGCCTGATCCCATGTTCTTCCCAATATGCTCTTTTGTCGATTTAAATGTAAATCAAATGTGGTGTATGATGGTGGCTAATTAACTCTCAGGCAGTTTACAGTATGACCCAGAGTTAAAGCTACCAACCAATGAATCACCATTCCCTTTAAAAACTCACTCTTGTATATGACTAGAGAAAACATAGCAGGTAATTTGTGCAAAGCAAGATCCCAGAAATTATATGAGATGCTTGTGTTGGTTACATGTCAAATATTGGTCACCACACCATGGAAACCTTCCTGGTCATCTTCGAACTTGATCTCTAAGACGGGGACTCGGTTTAATGTTTAATTCAAAAGACAGCATTTTTGACAATGTGGCATTCCCTCAATCCTGTACACCCTAAATAGAGTGATAAAGATTTACCAAAGGGTGGCACAGTGGCGGGTTAGATGGATTGGCCATGCTAAATTGCCCCTTAGAGTCAGGGGGACGAGCTAGGGTAAATGCTTGGGATTATGTGGATAGTGTTAAAGTTTATTTATTCGTCACAAGTAAGGCTTGCATTAACACTGCAATGAAGTTACTGTGAAATTCCCCTAGTCTCCACACTCTGGCGCCTGTTTGGGTCAATGCCTAACCAGCACGTCTTTCAGAATGTGGGAGGAAACAAGAGCACCCGGAGGAAACCCACGCAGACACGGGGAGATCGTGCAAACTTTACACAGACAGTGACCCAATCTGGAATCGAACCCAGTCCCTGGCGATGTGAGGCAGCAATGCTGACGAGTCTGCCACCTTGCCGCTTGGGCGGGATTGTGTTCAGTGCAGACTCGATGGGCTGAATGGCCTTTTTCTGCACTGTAGGATTCTGTGATTCTATGATAATTCCCAGGTTAAAAACAGCTAGAAATGGTCTGAGCATGCAAAGGTTAGTAATAGAAATCAGGCGCGATAACTAATCCTCGTCCTGTTTGGAACAAGTCTTGCCAGGCACTGTGAATCGATGGTTGTGGGCAAGGACATGGTGAAGCTGAGCCTAAGACCTCCCTTCCTGATGACCCAGTCTTTGACACATTAAACGTGAACACTTTGGAGTGGTACCAGAGTTAGGGGTGGCGGTTGGGGGGGGGGGGGGGATGATGATGATGATGATGAAACATTCAGTAGCTATGAGGAAATGCAAAGAATTCCACAGAAAATGTGGGAGGTGGAGGCTGCTTTGTGTTGGAAGATGAATCCACTGTCATTGGCAGAGTTCTGGAACAGATCATCAGCTCGATTGCTCTCCAGGGAATAGGACATTAGTTCTGGGGGGTTTAAAGGGGCAAGGGGTGTGGGATTAGAATGTAATATTTTCATAATAATATCGAGTATTTTCAGCATCAAAGTGAACCCAAGTCGAGAGCTTGGTATTGGTTAGTGCTCTACAAGGCTCAACACTCTCAATTAACCTTCACTTTCTATATCATTCTACAATGCATGTATTGGCCAAGGAGTATTTATTACATTAAAAAAAAACTTATTTGGATTTCAATCTTTAAAATTCTACCACATTAGATACTAAAGCAGTAATGGGCAGACCATGGCGCTAAAACCCAGAACAGGACATCGGTGGTGACAGAATTCTGGTTTTGCCCAAACAGGAAAATATTTTAGATAAAATGATAAAAGAGTAACACTTCCATCTGAAACAGGTGGTGGGAGGTAATTTTAACCTAATTCACCAGGCAGTAATCCCATGGGATGGGCAGGAATCCCATGGGATGGGATGGAAATTTGTTGGAAAATTCAACATAAATTGAGAAAGAATGATTCTACTTAATAAAATACCACTTGGAGGGACCAAGGGGGCCATTCTTTTCTGGGAAGAAGGGACACTCTGCCAATTAACTCTCTGCCACCTGGTTTAAAACTCAGCTTCTGTTCAATGATATAACTGACGAGGAGTTCAAGGAACAGCCGTGGCTCTGGGAAATCAGAAATACAGACAGAAGAAGGAGAATCCTCTCTCAACGTTTAAACTCAGTGTGGCAGACTAAGACTTCAATTGGCGGTAACAGCACTGAGATTGGAATGAGATCTTGAGCTAACAGATGTGTTTCAGGCAGAGAAGCATTTAAGGAGCAATGTCACACGCACATGAGGGAATAGAGGTGTCCAGGGTACAGAGTGGGAAGGGATAATCATAGTGGGAGAGAACTCATCTGGAGCACAAACGCTAGCATGGGCCAGTTGAGCTGAATGGGCACATTCAAGATGGTGCCGGAGTGTGGAGACTTTTTGCGAGCTATCCCCAGCATATCCTCAAATTCTATCTTTTCCTTCTCCTTATGTACTCTATGAATGGTATGCTTTGTCTGTAGTGCGCAAGAAACAATACTTTTCACTGTAAACTAATACATGTGACAATAATAAATCAAATCAAATCAAAAGACTGGCTTGTTTTTGTGTTGTAGGTTCTATCTATTATATTGCTGTGTAATACTGTTTAAAACATTCTTCACTCTGCTCTTGATAAATGTAAAATACACAGAGGGAGAAGCCTTATAGATCAAAAGATGTAGCCGACAAAAACGTTCCTGTTGCCCATGTTAACTGTTCTTGTTATCCTGCATTGTGATTTCAAGGCCAATCCGAGATGCAAGGTATTTTGCGTAAATCTCGCTCAAGTTTGCCATGTTGCCCCTCGATGGATCACTTGGCAAGTGCATTGTCAAATGTGGAACTGACCACAGCATCATCGTACAAGCTTCTAGCTTGTGAATGCTGTGATTGGCCACACCTGGGCCAGGGAGGGGTAAGAACTCGACTCAATCTCCTGCCAGCTGGCTGCTGAGGAGGAACAAGTGTGGCCTTGTTTGTGAGCTTCCACTGCAATGACATTCAGCATCAGTTTTGACTGAACACGTGTGACTTGGGCAGGTCACCTTACGACATCTTATGACACCCAGCAGGAGTCTGCAATCTCGGTTGGGGGGGGGATAAAATTAGGATGTGGTGCAGAAGAGGAATGGACTTGTTACATGAGTTCCAAGGATGATGTCCTTAATATATCAATCAATGCTGTACAAACTCTTTTTCTTTTAACAATCTTTAACATTTTGCGATAACTCCCAGCCTCAGACACAGGACAAGTCACTCACAGCATTCCCTGAGAAGACACACGCTATTAAAATATCACCGCAAGTCAACAAACCATCGTAACCCTCTGTACAAGCTCTGATTCCACAGGCAGCTTCTCTCACTAACCCACAGTCCTACACGAAACTCAGTCTTTATAAGAACAGAAGGGAGGATCTCAGAGACTTATAAAGTTTTAACATGACTAGACAGGGTCGATGCAGGGAGGATGTTCCCGATGGTGGGGGAGTCCAGAACCAGGGGTCACAGTCTGAGGATTCGGGAGAGACCATTTAGGACGGAGATGAGGAGACATTTCTTCACCCAAAGAGTGGTGAGCCTGTGGAATTCATTACCACAGGAAGTAGTTGATGCCAAAACATTGAATGTATTCAAGAGGCGGCTGGATATAGCACTTGGGGTGAATGGTTATAGGGAGAAAGCAGGATTAGGCTATTGAGTTGGATGATCAGCCATGATTGTGATGAATGGCAGAGCAGGCTCGAAGGGCCGAATGGCCTCCTCCTGCTCCTA
The DNA here is from genome assembly GCF_964213995.1 of Mustelus asterias. NCBI lineage: Eukaryota > Metazoa > Chordata > Chondrichthyes > Carcharhiniformes > Triakidae > Mustelus > Mustelus asterias. The sequence continues at coordinate 39,137,956 of NC_135827.1, forward strand.
TCTTTTATGTTTCTATGAAGCATTTTGAGCAGGAGTTGGCCATTTGGCCCCTTGACCCTGTTCCACCATTCAAAAAGATCACAACTGACCTTTGATCTCGACTCCATTTTTCCCACCCTATCCTTTGTATTCAAAAATTGATCAATCTCAATCTTGAACACACTCATTGGCTGAGCCTCCACAACCCGCTGGGGTGGAGAATTCCAGCGGTTCACCACCCTCTGAATGAAGAAATTTCTCCTCCTCGGAATCCTAAATCGCTAACCTCTTCATCTGTGACCGTGCTCCCTGGCTCTAGACTCTGCAGCCAGGGGGCAACAGCCCTTCAGTGTCTACTCTGTCAAGCCCCTTAAGAATTTTATACGTTTCAGTGAGATCACTTTGCATTCATCTAAACTCCAGGCAGTAGCGGCACACTTTATTCAATCTCTCCTCAAGACCAACGCTCTCATCCCAGGGATCGGTATTTATGTGTGAACGTCTCATTTTTGGTGTTGGGTTAGAAAGGGTAAACGCTCCTTAAAAATCTAACCGCGTATTTCAATACTCCCTCCCCCTCCCCCACCCCAAACAGGGCTGAACGTATCAGTGATTAGAATGAAATGGACTCAGTCAAAACTATCTTTTTTCTTTTAAATTCAATGGATACAGAACTCCATCCATTGGAACCCTTTGACTGACAAGGATATACAGCCAGATTTTTAATCATTCTCAGTAGGATCTGGGCATCACTAAATTGTGTCTTGCCAGACTATTATAGAGGGCTGTTAGGAGTTAACCATATTGATGTGCGGCTGGAGTCACCTATAAACCCAGGCTGGGTAAGGACAGCAGCTTTCCTTCCCTGAAGGGACAGTAAGTGAGGCAGTTGGGTTTTTCCGACAATCCAGTCCCTTCATGGGCATTTTTAACTGATCCAGCTTTTTATTTCCAGAGTTACCTTCCTGTGAAGAACCTTGGGATATTTTTAGCAGTGAAAGTGCTCTATAAATAAAAGTTGTTGTTGCTGAAATTCATTGAGGTAAATGTTCACAGTACCTTAGTTACCCAGGCCTGATGTGTGATTCTGGACATGGAGCTATTTAACCATGGGAACTCAATCTAAACCCCCACTTACCACACAAGCACGCATGCTGATCCGCAAAGACATTGCAATTAAAAGACCATCTTGCTCACTTCCAGCATCCTTGACAGTCATATGATTATAACAATAATGGAGTTGTTGACAAATCAATCTCGATCAATGAGTCTACAACCGACCCAGACATGACATGAGGAAAACCCCGCAGTGGTGAAGAGTTTTGGGAATCATAGGTTGAAAGTGACCTATTCGTCACAAACCACACGACATTCACCGCATGTTATATCTCAAATCGCTCGCACATTGGATCCCAATTCGATCACTGGATAGCAAGCCAATCAGAAGGTACATTTTGTCAATGATACTCCTCCCCATGACTAAATGGTGAAGACCAATTGTAGGGTTCTTGTTTGAACACTTGGCTATGGTCTGAGACATTGACCCACTGATCTATAGTTGATTAGCATAGTGGTTGGTACATTGATCTCTAAGGCTTCACTGAGGTGGGACATTGGGGAGGGTATGGATGCTCAGTAAAAAAGTGTGACAGGAAAAGCAACACATCAATAAACTAAGATCACCCCCCTGCCCTGCTCACCACCCCCCATCCCCGGCACCGAACCCCCACTTCCACAATTGATACACACTTATAGAGCATTACTGCTTGAAGAAAGTAGCTAAATCAGCAGAGAGACCTGCAGGGAACAAAGGGTTAACACTTTCACTTTAAACATCAACGCTTTTCTCTGTAAAATAAACCCTTTGAAAGATGTGCGAGGGTGATTGTGTCTTTCTAACAGGTGGTCAGATACTTACAGGCAGATTGGATGGGTTTCAATCAAATCAAACTGCTTACCATTTTCTCAGTTATATTGGGGGTTTTATTTTCTCTGGGGTCGATTGTCCGTGACTTGCTTTTTCCCGCTGCTGTTGTACGCGTGCCCCAGGGAAAGCTAGGAGGTTGTACAGTTATCTCCCTTGGTATAATTCTAAACTATACAACCTACTACCTCAGCCTGAATGCACACAGCAATTGGTTCATCGACTCCTGCATCAGGGGTTCAAAGAGAAGTGGTTGTTGGGGCAGGGTGGCGAGAGGAGGGTTGGGGCCAGAGAAGGGTGGGGGCGAGAGGAGGGTGGGGGGCCAGAGGGTGGTGGGGGTCAGAGGAGGGTGGGGGTGAGAGGAGGGTGGGGGTGAGAGGAGGGTGGAGGTGAGAGGAGGGTGGGGGAAAGGGGTTAGGGGACAGTAGGTGAGTGTGAGATTGAAGGGTAGCAGAGGGATGGATAAGGGAAAGAGGGTTGGAGGATGTATTTGTCCGAAGTTTAGAGTTTTTGCTACGTAACTATTCTTTCTAAGGGAGTGGCTGGGTGAGTGGCAAACACACCCTGAGAAAGAGAGAAATGGAAGAATCCATCAGCATGGCCTTATTGTACTTGAGGAGTTTTACAACTCCAGACAGACAGACACACACATACAGTGGCACAGAGATAGACAAAGACACACACACACCCTTCCCAAAATAAGCCACCACTTCAGCCAACTGGTACTTAATAACAGATTGTTCATTCAGTTCTAATTTTAAGAAAAAAGAATCCTTGGCAACACTGAGGCTGTCAATAATGGGAGTATAGGCCACAAAAACAGGCTGCTTGAATCGCACATGTCCTCCGGTTCTCTGATCTCCTCTCATCCCAATAAAATCGATGCAATCTCCATTTTTTTCCCCAACACAAAAAGAAAACCTTACGACTGCTCCGCATTTAGTGAAAGCTTACTTCACAGTGAACCTTCGGACCGTGCTACAGGATAGGTGTCAGCCTGAGAGACATCGTACCGTCAGGTGGATTTGTTGTAACTGCTCATTTCTGGTCTAACCTCGGTCCTGAGACACAAATCCCTTTGTTTTCATGGTTAGTCCCAAATGGAAACTACATCTCATGGAGTTCAGAACATTTTATCTCAAAAAAAAAGCTACCCATCAGCTTCTTGGTCACTATTTCCAGAGGGGAGTGAATGACTGGTTAAACAGCTAATTATCAACAGGGAGTGGCTCGCTGGAAGGTCTGTTGCATCACTGACTCATGGATTGGGATTTTCACACTCCCGGCCCCACCCTGTTACAAGAGAAGACAAGGAAGCAGGATTTCAAGTTGGCCTAACTCACTTCAAGAGGCTTGTGTGGAGCATAAACACTAGCATGGACCAGGTGGAGTGAAAGGCCTGCTTCTACCCTGTTAGATTTGATGCTTCTATTGTGCGATTGTTCCAATAACTTGGTTCCTTTGCAACCCCACAACCTCCCCTCCTCTCAATCTGAGGGGCTAATGCTCTCAACTGGGACTGTCTGAGGCTGAGGAAATCATGTCCATGGCTGAGAATCACCATAAGAGGTCTTTATATCCTCGTGGTGGTCAGATATTGCTGAGGCAAAACTGTGTTGTCTCTTTACCATGTAGACACAGACCTATAGACACGAGCTTGTGGGATATGCAAAACACAAGTTCGGATCTACGGGTTAGTGGCAGCTGGTTTTGCAGTTTCAACATCTGTATCCATCTGTCTCCTCCTCTTTGTTCCTTGTTCCAGTCTCATTCCCTTTACCCTGTCACTAATGCCATCCAGCCTCCTGTCTTCCTCCTTCCTCTATTCCCCTTCTCACACCTCCCTTTCTGTTCACACAAAGCTCACACCTGTCATGTGTAAGTACAGATGTCATAAGTGCTTTGTGTCTTTAGGAAACACTCCCTAAACTCGAGATTTTCTTTAGTTTTAGTTGCCATTTTAAATGTATTTGCAAAAAAAGTCACCACATTGCTCAAATCAAAAATCTGACCAAAATAAAAACAATTATAAACATAATATTAAAACCCAAAACACCAACACTGCGATCTGGTTGCTCTGTGTGTGAGGAAGGGCCATCTGTTAGCTCTCAGTTTCAACTCCTGGCATGGGGTGCCGTTGGCTCGTCAGGCTGTGTTTTGTCTTGCTAGGCCGGGCTCGGAGATCCTAAAATAGAAGTGAAAAAATAAGGGATGAAAAGGAGCTTTTAAAGATTCCAAGTGAAATCTTTTACTGCTAATACTGCCAGGATGACTAGCTCAGTACAATTAAACATGACAATGCTTTGCGATTTCTTAAACGTTGGAAATACAAAAAAAAGTTAATCCAATCTTGGACGTCAAGTGTCGATTTTTTTGCGCGTGCTTGTTTAAATAAAGTTTCTTGATCTAAATTATTGTCAAACATGAGGCAATCACAGAATCGAATGAAAGGTATGATTCCTCATCAAAGCACAACTGCTATCGGAAGAATTACTTGACTCGAAGTGCTTTGTACCATAGCGGACTCCTTGGCTAGCTACCGAGACTCCTTCTGCATGCCAAGCTTGGATACAGTCTTTGTGTCTCTATTTCTCTCTCTCTCTCTCTCTTTCGTTCTCATCTCTTGCGCAAACCTTTCCATTCCGATAAAGTAATAATGCCTTTGGACCAACATGAAGTGTGGCTTACAGCTTAACTCTCTCGCAGACACACACGTCGCAAGCTACCAAAGGACAGCGGCAACGTGCAGCTGGATAGAAGTGGCAGCCCACCCCACTCCACCCACTCCCAAAAGGCAAGCAGCCGAATTAAATTTTCGATTAAAACCCGAGTCGCAGGCCTCACCTTTCTGCTCATCCTCTTCCCGTCGGGAGAACGCAAAGGATGAAATAGGAAACACATAAAAAATGACGCGCGTCCACAAAACCTACACGCAGCACAATTACTTTGCTTTGTGGGGAGAGAAGGAGAGGGGTTCAAATGGGTCTTTATCCAGGCTCCCCCTCCTCGCTACGCCCCTCAACCACACACCAGCACCCCCCAACCACCCTCCCACCCCCTCCCCCACCCCCCACCACCCTCCCAACCTTCCCCATCCGCTCTCCTTCCTCTGCCAAACGCCCTGCCTCATCTTCGGGTGCGTTGCCGCTTGTGGCAAGAGGGCCTACCTCGTGACATGGTTCATGTCGACCAATATTGAAAGCAGCACTCCCCAACACACGTTCCGAGCAGCGTTCGAGCAATTCCACATTCCGGATAAACACACACACACACACACAGACAACATAGGCACAAGCATAGGGGGAGCCTGACTGCTTTCTGTAATCCAAAAAAAGGTCACCAATAGAATCTTATTCTTTGCGAATGGAATCGGTTTCCCTTGCAATTAAATCTGCTGACTGCACAAGCCAGCTGTTTCCTCTTTCTCGCAATAAAAATGGCGATTACTATCCTTTTGTTTCTTCCTGGCGGGATTAGGATGGAAATATTTGCCTCCATTTTTCAACAACAGAAACAAACAAAAAGAAATGATGAGACAAAGCGATGTGGTGGTGCTCAGACAATGAATATTGGATCGTGCCCCCTTCGATCTGATGCTGCCCCAGCCAAGCATAGCTGGCACCACACAGTGCCCGGACACTGCGGATCCTTACTTAGTACAGCGACAGAACCATTTGGTTGATGGATAGCCATCAGCAGATAGGGTGAGAGAAAATTTGCAGGCTCACAAAGACTTGGGAGAGTTAACGCACAAACGCACAAACACTTGGCCACTCAAATTGCAACCAAAATCTAATTCCCAAAGCCAGAAAACTTTGAAGGAACCTCTTTTCCTTTTTTTCCCTCTCTCTCTCTCTCTTTCCAAGCGTTAAATGACAAATAAGGACGAAAAGAGTGGAAGGAAAGAAAGAGGGAGAGAATGAGAATGAGAGAGAGAGAGAGAGAGAGTGCAAAGGGCTTAGCGTGGATCTTGGCACAATATACAGAACCCGACAATGTGAATTTTAATATCAGATGGTACCCTACGAATCTTGAATGCAAAGAGAAGACAAATCTGCTTTGAAATGCAGTTCTGGTGCCAAGTAATTTTAACACTTTCGGGACAGAGGCACAGGTCAGGAAAGGAACAGAAAGGGAAGGATGATTGTAGACGGCGTTCTATGCAGATGTCTGCTCCCTGCCAAAGACGAACAATATGGAGTAACGTTGGCACCAAAGAGATATTAACAGTTGCCCGCCTTTGCACAGATTACCCCCTCGCTACTTTTCCATTCAAAGTGGATCGCTTCCCTCGAGGCGAATAACTTGAGAAACACATTCTGTCAAAATAACTATTTCCATTTGACAATACTGGGGAGGAGGGGGTGGGGGGAGGTTTCGGGGTGGGGGGGGGGACACCAGAGGGAGGGAGAAATGTTTGCTAAAGACGGATGCCAAGAATAAGAAAAAGAACTCGAAAGAGATCTGAGCCCATTGTGTCGGGGTGATTTTTTTTTTCTGAACTCACCAGGAATGCCTGGACATTCCCGATCATTGGGGTTTTTCAACATTGTGCAGTCGGGACAAGGAGCTGGGGTTTTTTAAGAAGGATCGAGAATTCATTCACCGCTTGTCTGCTTGTCATGGTTGATGTAAACAGATTAAAGGGGGTGACTTCCATTTTCAAAAATATTTTTTAAAAAATAAAGCATTTACACGAGTCACTTTGCCGCTGGAGAAAATATAGATTTTAAAAATTAATGTCACTAAGGCTAACCCCTCCCCCAAAACACATCTAAAAACAAACCCCCCAAAAGTCGCTCAGAGTCGCTGAACTGTTGTTCTGGTCTCTGCCTTAACTGAGCTTCAAGAGGCAACATCTGTTTGTAAATTCGCCAACACTGATCCTTTCAATTTTTTTTGGCATGCTTTTCTGAAGCAGAAAGCCCTGATAGAGAGGACAGAATATTTGCAAGCAGCCTGACTGCTGTACACCACCTCTTACAATTCCATTTGCTCTCTCCCCGTCGTTCAGGTTTAATACGTGGCCCATCCCTACGTGTTAACAGCTGGACTGGAGGTACAGAGTTCCAACATACCTTACCCAAGAAGGACAAGGCAACTCCTGAAGGAGCTTTTCTCCCCCTCTCTCTCGTGAAGCCAACGACTAATTTTTGTGTGTGTGTGTGTGTGTGCAGAGTGGGGGCTGGGGGGGAGGGAGTGGAGCGGTGGGTGTGGGGGGTGCGGGTGCTGTGGCGGACTGATGCTTCTTTACGCAGTCTTTTCAGCACCAACTCTGGGTGGGGGTGGGCGGGCAGAGGTTGAAAAATAACGACGAAAGCTCTTGGGCTTTGCCAACTCTGCAGCAAGAGAGAGAGAGAGAAGAATAAGAGGAGGCGAAGACAGAGATAGGAAATAAATCAAACAAGTGAAAGCGAGAGGGAGAAATGAGAGGGAGAGGGGAAGAACTGTAGAGAGTTGAGAAAGTGAGAGAAAGAAAAGAGGGAATGAGAACGACACGGAGAGTGAGAAATGAAAGGCAGAACCCAGAGAGAGATATGGCAGCGAGGGAGAAAATAAGAGAGAGGGGGAATGCCAAAGAGAAAATGAAAGGGAGAGAGAATGAGATGGAGAGAGAATGAGATGGAGAGAAAATGAGAGGGAAAGAGAAATGAGAGGGAGAGAGAGAAAATGAGAGAGGTGAGAAACTGAGAGAGAGATATGAGAAGGGACGATATAAAGTGAGAGAAACGAGAGGCGGGAGAGAAAGAGAAAGAAATGAGAGGTTGAAGGAAAGAAATGGGAGGAAGAGAGAACAAGGGAGAAAGGGAGTTGAGAGAGAGAAAGCGATAGAGAGAGAGAAATGTGACAGAGAGAACACAATAATTTGAATACTGAATGCTCGTAACTGCTATACAGCTCGCGTCAATTATTTTAAAAATGGAGGAGTGTAATTCTTGAGAAAGAAAAGCGAAATATTGCCTACAATGATACATCAAATATTCTGGTCAAATGAATTTATACTCCTAATCTATCCTCACAAAAATCAAACACATACAAAATAGCCAGGCATGTTACTATGGAGACTTGTGTAAACTCTTGAGTATAGGCATGAATCTTGGCCTTTCCCCCATATCCCATCTTGCATTCTGCTCACGGATTACTGCGGCAGTATTACACCAATCATGGACATTAATCTTCAGCTGCAAATGTGCTGACTGGGAATGAAGCAGCCAGAGATCATTTTTCAAACTGAAAACCTCATTTGTAGCATCGCTCGCGCGCGCACACACACACACACACAGAGACACACATATACACACACACAGACACACATATACACACACACATATACACACACACACATATACACACACATACAAACACACAGACACACACATACAGACACACACATACATACAGACACACACACACAGCCACATACACAGACACACACACAAACACACACAGACACACAAGAAAAATAATCAAAAATAAGGTACTGCTTGAGCTGAGGAGGATTCACACTGGTGCGTGAGAGTTGCTGTCCTCCTGTCTACCCCCACCTCCCCGCCTTCCCCCCCTCGCTGTCGCCTCGGCCGTTTGATCAACTGTGCAATCACACGGCCCAGCACTCCATGTCTGGTGCCAGGCAATTGAGATGCCTGAAGAGCCACCAGCCTTTGTGCAACAGTGTAGGACCCACTAATACCAAAGGACAATGAACTGTCTAGATCCTTGCGGCCTGATCGATGACTTGAAGGCACCAAGTCACATCTGAAGGGGCTATCAGCCAGGTAAAAAAAAATCAGGCAGTGCAGGATGAGTAATTCCCCGATTATTACCGTCTCTGCAAATGGATAGGCAGAAACATAACATTTTAGAACAAATCACTCAGCCGCTGTGTTCTAAATCCCTTTGTGCTTCTAACAGCATAATTAATACAAGGTATTAACATGTACGGATACCCAATTAAACTGTAGAGATTGTTTGTGCCAGAACAGGAGTATTAGAATGTGCATCACTGTCTTGCATTAGTATAGCTGAGAGTGAACCTTGCCAGAGAACAACTACAGTCTCCACAGTACTGGAGCATTTACACTGAAGGGAAACAATAGAATGGTTGCCTCGCTCTCTCCCGCATCCCCACCTCCCACCCAAATTCCTCCAATGTGGCTCGATATACAGGAACACAATTATTTATCTTTCTTTAGAAATCATTCTGAGATTGCCCAATGCCTCCCCACCAGCCACCCTGGTTAAATTAATCTGCAAAAGGTTGAAGAAGGCAGCTCACCATCACCTTCTCAAGGGCAAGTAGGGATGGGCAATAAATGCCCACATGAATATGAAAAACAAAAATGGAAAAAATTATCTCTCTCTCTCCTAACGCAAACACGTCTTAATTTGCAGCATTCAGCATGCGACCTTGGCCTGACGCCTCTCACTCTGAGATCTCGATGCAGAGCCGATTGCCTGAAATGGGTTAAAAATAAAATCGAAAAGAGGAGGAGGAGAGAGAGGGAGGGAGGGAGAAAAAATAAAGTTGTCTGGAGCCAAACTGTTTGCCTTCTGTGATTTAACAGTGAGGAGTGCAGGACAGGCTGGCTGCATAGCAACCTGAGATTGGCAGACAGCCAGCTCATTTCACCCGCAATTGATTGTGGCTTTTAGCCATCATACTGGGGCCTCAAAGACCAAGTACCATCATGCATCTGATATTCACAGCCTGGCATCCTGCCAAAGATAAATCCTCTATTAAAAAAAAAGGAGAGAGAGAGAGAGAAAGAGGAGGCGGAGAAATAGAAAGGGAGACAGAGAAGACGGAAAGCTGGTAAATACTGATTGAAAATTAAAATTAAAAATACCTGGCCCAGGCAGCATCGAGATGTCTCTGCTCTCTCTCTCTCTTTCTCTATGTGTATATTGTTCTTTCAGTTGTCACGTTGATTCACATGACTTCAGTCTTTTCTGTGTGTGTGCCCTGGTATTAAACCTCTAGACTAAGCACTGGACTGCGCTCTGCTCTGTTTCCTAACCTTAGTTAACTCTCCTCCCACTCCATCTGACTTCAGCCCTTCTCTCTGAGCCAGAGGAACTGGGGTGCCGAGTGCACGGCACTGATCACCTACAGCGCAGAGTAAACTCTGAACTTTGTTCCTTGTTCATTAAGTGGATTTTTGAAGCTATAATTAGTACCTCAGTTATTTCTCTGATTGGAGACTGACGCCAAATGTTATTTAAGACCCAGCTTTGCCAACATGTCCCATCGAGGTGGTTTGGATTCAAGAGATAAATCTCATGCCAAGCGATTAGATGTACAATGAACCCACTCAGCGAAGCCTCATTTCCATAACCACCATTCTTCTCCATGTTAAGTTGCAACAGCTGATCACTCCTCTTAGTAACCTTCCCCTTTTTAATATTTTATTTCCCCTATGTACAGCACATTATATTGTCGCAACAACCACTTCTATTCGAACAATTGTTTCAGCAGACGCTGGGAAAAGTAATTACTTGCTGCACCGACATTATTCCTTCTCAAACAGAAAGAGGATTGAGAGGCAGTATCCCATTAAACTGGTACAACCTTCTTACAATGGAACTGGGGCAAAACTGTTCTTCACCCGGAAGCAACAAAGGAATTTATCAAATTCTCCAAACACTTTTCCATGAAGACTTTTCCATTAATTATTCACAACCATCAGAATTTGCTTTAGTAGAATTTGTGGCTACATTAAAAATACACATGGATTTAAATAAGGGTGTGAGCCGTGAGCTCGGGGTGAGTGTGAGCTCGGGGTGAGTGTGAGCTCGGGGTGAGTGTGAGCTTGGCATGAGTGTGAGCTCAGACTGAGTGTGAGCTCGGGGTGAGCGTGAGCTCAGGGTGAGTATGAGCTCGGGGTGAGTGTGAGCTCAGTGTGATTGTGAGCTCAGTGTGAGTGTGAGCTCAGAGTGAGTGTGAGCTCGGGGTGAGTGTGAGCTCGGAATGAGCGTGAGTGTGAGCTTGGAGTGAGCATGAGTGTGAGCTTGGGGTGAGTGTGAGCTTGGAGTGAGTGTGAGCGTGAGGTGAGTGTGAGCTCGGGGTGAGTGTGAGCTCAGGGTGAGTGTGAGCTCAGAGTGAGTGTGAGCTCAGGGTGTGAGCTCAGGGTGAGTGTCAGCTCGGGGTGAGTGTGAGCTCAGAGTGAGTGAGAGCTCGGGGTGAGCGTGAGCTAGGGGTAAGTGTGAGCTCCGGGTGAGCGTGAGCTCGGGGTGAGTGTGAGCGCAGGGTGAGTGTGAGCTCATAGTGAGTGTGAGCCAGGGGTGTGTGTGAGCTCAGGGTGAGTGTGAGCTCGGGGTGAGTGTGAGCTCGGGGCAAGTGTGAGCTCGGCATGAGTGTGAGCTCGGACTGAGTGTGAGCTCGGGGCGAGCGTGAGCTCAGGGTGAGTGTGAGCTCGGGGTGAGTGTGAACTCAGTGTGATTGTGAGCTCAGAGTGAGTGTGAGTGCGAGCTCGGGGTGAGTGTGAGCGTAGTGTGATTGTGAGCTCGGTGTGAGTGTGAGCTCGGAATGAGTGTGAGTTTGGAGTGAGCATGAGTGTGAGCTTGGGGTGAGTGTGAGCTTGGAGTGTGAGCGTGAGGTGAGTGTGAGCTCGGGGTGAGTGTGAGCTCGGGGTGAGTGTGAGCTCAGAGTGAGTGTGAGCTCAGGGTGAGTGTCAGCTTGGGGTGAGTGTGAGCTCAGAGTGAGTGTGAGCTTGGGGTGAGCGTGAGCTAGGGGTAAGCGTGAGCTCGGGGCGAGTGTAAGCTCGGAGTGAGTGTGAGCCCGGGGTGAGTGTGAGCCCGGGGTGAGTGTGAGCTCGGGGTGAGTGTGAGCTTGGGCGAGTGTGAGCTCAGAGTGAGTGTGAGCTCAGAGTCAGTGTGAGCTCGGGGCGAGTGTGAGCTCAAGATGAGTATGAGCTCGTGGCGAGCGTGAGCTTGGGGTGAGCGTGAGCCCGGGTGAGTGTGAGCTTGGGGTGAGTGTGAGCTCGGGGTGAGTGTGAGCGGTGTGTGTGGGTGAGTGTGAGCTCGGGTGAGTGTGAGCTTGGGATGAGTGTGAGCTTGGGGTGAGTGTGAGCTTGGGATGGGTGTGAGCTCAGGGTGAGTGTGAGCTCGGGGTGAGTGTGAGCTCAGGGTGAGTGTGAGATTGGGGCGAGTGAGCTCAGGATGAGTGTGAGTAGAGTGAGTGGGTGTGAGTGTGGGTGAGTGTGAGCTCGGGGTGAGTGTGAGCCTGGGGTGAGTGTGAGCTCAGGGTGAGTGTGAGCTCGGGGTGAGTGTGAGCTCATAGTGAGTGTGAGTGGGTGTGAGTGTGGGTGAGTGTGAGCTCGGGGTGAGTGTGAGCCCAGGGTGAGTGTGAGCCCGGGGTGAGTGGGAGCTCGGGTTGAGTGTGAGCTCGGGGTGAGTGTGAGCCCGGGGTGAGTTTGAGCCCTGGGTGAGTGTGAGCTCGGGTTGAGTGTGAGCTCGGGGTGAGTGTGAGCTCAGGTTGAGTGTGAGCTCAGGGTGAGTGTGAGCTCTCTTTCCAGTCCTCTTCCTCCAGTTCAGATCGGGATTGTGTTTCTATTCCATCTTTTTTCTTCCTCACAAAGTCTCCCAGTGCCTGGAGTGCTGAAAGCCGAGGTTAGTGATTGTGAAATGGACACAATCTGTGGCTGTGATACTGAGCAGGTGAGACGGTAAATAATTCCAAACTAAAGATCAGCCTGTATTCCTGCTCCTGGTCACTGTCCAGTAACACATAACTCTGCCATCTAAAAGAACGATTACAACATGGGAACTCCACCACCTCTGGGTTTCTCTCCAAGTCACATATCTTCATGATTTGAACACCCATTGACCATTCTGACCTCATCGCTGGGTCAAAGCCATGAAACTCGCTGTCTAACAGCTCTGTCAGAGAACCCCCAGCACACAGACAGCAACGTTCGAGAAGTTCTATCACCACCTTCTTATAGGGATTCGCAATAATTGTTAGCCTTAACTGCAACGCCCATCGCTGGAGCTCTGCCAGGAGTCAACAACTTCAGGAGAGAGCCAGAGGAGACAATAAACATGAATCATTCTGTACTCTTTGATGGCTTGGTACAAATTGGCATTTACAACTACTGCCTTCGGGAAGTCGAAGAGTTGTACAAAGGAGGTCGGCAGTCCATGAACGAGAGCAGGCATCACTCTCCTTTAGAGATGGAGACAATTGAGAGAGACAACTGATTATATAGCTTGAGGGGCACCATGCCACATCACCTGTGGGATAGGGTAAGAAGACAGGCTTGCATGAGTCACCACAGCCAGTGTAGGCATTGGACCCATGCCACTGGCATCATTTTTCACTATTATTGTATTACAGAATCCCTACAATGCAGAGGCCACTTGGCCCATCGAGTTTGTACCACCTTTCTGACAGTGTATCTTACCCAGACCCTCTTCCCTGCCCTAATTCCATAACCCCACACTCTTACCATGGCTAATCTATCTAATCTACACATCCTGGGACACTGAGGGGCAATTTACCATGGTCAATCCAACTAACCTGCACATCTTTGGACTGTGGGAGGAAACCCACGCAGACACGGGGAGAACATCCAGACTCTGCACAGTGACCCAAGACCGGAATTGAACCCGGGTCCCTGGCGCTGTGAGGCAGCAGTGCTAATCACTGTGCAACTGTGCCGCCTCATTTCTAGCCACCTAGCTAACTGTCTCCCAAGCAAGCATTGAGAGAGTATTCCAGTGAAGTCCTGAGGGACTTCAGCACTCTAGGAGGTATGGTCCCTTTGATGAGATGTTAAACTGAGGTCTCAGGTCGGTGTGAAAGATTCCATAACACTATTGGGACAGCAATGGGAAGGAGTTGGGGGAGGGAGCTGGGGTGGCGGGGGGTTTCATCTTGATGTCCTGGCCAATGTTTATCCCTCGACTCACATCACTAAAGCAGATGATTTCATGATTGTCACATTGCTGTCTGTGGGAGCTTGCTGTGCATAAATTGGCTGTCACGTTTCATACATTTTAACAGCGGCAGCACTTCAGGTCCACTTCATTAGCTTGGAGACACTCAGAGGTCATTACAGTGAGAATTCTATTACAAACGGGGGCAGATTAACTCAGCAACACGGTGCCAGTTTAATTTCAGCATCATATATTGTGAAATGATTTGCTTTGCTCCTTTATTGATGCAATGTGCAAACAGTTCATGTGTGCACTGTAAAGACAAACAAACTTCCCTACCTCGGTCCAGATTGATACAGTACAGTACTCCATCAATATTTCACTGCAAATTTCACCCTAATTCCAGGAGTGGGATTGAAATCAAGAACTTGCTGATTATTGGACAATCATGCTACCCTCTGAGAAACAGCTGACACCGTGGGTTTTGCGACATGGTTATGCATGAACAGATGAGGGTAGGGTTGTGGAGGAATGTGGGAATGTTCTAATATTCCTGACACTGAAGGCCATGAGACTTCTTAATTTGGTTCCAATTAAAATAGTGGCATTCAACAGAAACCGTGCCAAAGGAAGGGGTGATTTCTCAAGAAGTCCCAGGACCCAAATTCTGCATTGAGACTACCAACCAGCTGCTATTTTACATAACCCACAGAGGGCAGCATGATGGCACAGTAGTTAGCACTGCTACCTCACAGCGCCAGGGACCCGGGTTCAATTCCAGCCTCAGGTCACTGTCCGTGTGGAGTTTGCACATTCTCCCCGTGCCTGCGTGGGTTTCCTCCGGGTGCTCCGGTTTCCTCCCACAGTCTGAAAGACGTGCTGGTTAGGTGCATTGGCCATGCTAAATTCTCCCTATGTGTACCTGAACAGGCACCAGAGTGTGGCAACTAGGGGATTTTCACAGTAAATTGCACTGTTAATGTAAGCCTAATTGTGACATTAATAAACTTTAAACTTTTCGGAGCAGGCTCAAGGGGCCAGATGGCCTACTCCTGCTCCTAGTTCTTATGTTCTTGGGTCACTGTCCGTGTGGAGTTTGCTCCGGGTGCTCCGGTTTCGTCCCACACTCCAAAGATGTGCAGGTTAGATGGATTGGCCATGCTAAATTGTCCCTTAGTGTCAGGGAGATTAGCAGGGTCAATATGTGGGGATATGGGGATAGGGCCTGGGTGGGATTGTTGTCAGTGCAGACTCGATCAATGGGCTGAATGGCCTCATTCTGCACTTGTACCAAATAAATCCACAAAACTTTCTTCAAAGGTCACCATGGATTATGACTTGGTCTTTCAGAAGGCAAAGAATGACAGAAGGAATGAAGGCATGAAAGGAGGAAGCAGGAGAGAACAGTCAAGGTATCCTGTAATGTTTTTTTCTCTTTAACTCCTTACTTAAAAGTCTTGGGCGGGGCAATTTGTCCCTGGGTGCAGCAAGAGTCCAATTCAGGGAAAACAAGACCTGCATTTTTATAGCAACTTTCATCTCAGGACATCCCAAAGTACTCCATAGCCAATGAAGTATTTAGGAAATGTAGTCCCTGTAAGAAACGTGACAAAGTATGACAGCCAATTTGCACACAGCAAGCTCCCACAAACAGCAATATAATGGCAAGATAATCTGTTTTAGTGATTTTGATTGAGGAATAAATATTTGCCAGGATGGCGGGGAGGGGGAGGGGAGGGGCAAGGAGGCCAGGGCCGGCGGGGGGGGCTCCATTTCTCTTCTTCAAAGTAATGCCACGGGATCCTTTACAACTACGAAAGAGCAGATGGGGCCTTTGATTAACGACTGCATCTGTGACGGTGCAGCATTCCCTCAGTACTGCATGGGAGTGTCGGCCTAGATTATTGGGATCAAGGTTGCGTTGTAAGACTCGCACCCATGAACTTCCAACTCAGATTTAAGGGCCAGGATTGGTAACTCAGCAGGGAGCAGCATCCTGCATTTAAAGGACCCCAAGAAGGATGTCCAACCTGAGTTTGACAATTTTATAGACACCCCTGCTGGCTACCTGAAACCAGCATTAAATCAATCACATTCTTAACATGAAAGGTCTATTGTCCCTGTTTCAGCCTCTCAGCTGAAACGCGGGGGGCGGGGAGGGAGGAGGGTGGTGGGTGGGAGGGTGCGGAGCAGGAGCCGTGAATATCACCCCACTGAGGTTTGCTCAGTGACAGCGCAAGCTGGAACCAAGTCCAAAGCCACCTTATCCCTCAGTGTGCTGCAGGTGTCCAGTAGAAAGTCCAGTTGAAACAGATCTGGTGGAAATTAAACACATCTGTTTAGCACACAGAATAATTAAATCCAATAGCAGGAATGGGGGTTTTCAGTGTCTAACACTTGTGTCAGCTCATTTCGGAGCTTTAAGAGACCTATCTAATTCTTTCTAAATTCAATCCCATTCTAAATGGGAACACCACCACCTGCAAGTTCCCCTCCAAGCCAGTCACCATCCTGACTTGGAAATATGTCGTCGTTCCTTCGCAGTTGCTGGGTCAAAATCCTGGAATTCCCTCCCTAACGGCATTGTGGGTCAACCCAGAAAACATGGACTGCAGCGATTCAAGGCGGCAGCTCATCACCACCTTCTCAAGGGCAACTAGGGATGGGCAATAAATGCTGGCCCAGCCAGTGATGCCCATGTCCCATGAATGAATGAATAAAAGAAATTCTAAACCCCAATTCTCCCCCAAAACCCTGAACGTTAGCTTCCTGTATTCCGGGTTTCACTGCCTATGGAAAATTCCTGCAGAATCTGATTCCATTGCCCTTTCCGGCAGCACGTCCCAGATTATAGTAATCCTCCGTGCCAAATCACCTCACTCCGTTTTCAATCTAACTCTCAAGTAAACATGTTCAAACTTCCTTTGCAGCATCGTGTATCTACACCCGTAGAATCAACCTGCAGGAGGCCATTCAGCCCATTGAGCCTATGCTAGTTCTTTGAAAGAGCTACCCAATTAGCCCCAGTTGCCCGCTCTTTCCCAATAGCCTGCGAGGATACAGGAAATAGGAGCAGGAGTCAGCCACACGACCCAACCTTTACTGCTCTCTGGTATTGAGAATTCTAAACATCCGTGATCCTCAGAGAAAGAAATCTTCCTCATCTCTGTCTTCAATAGGAAATCCCTAATATTGAAACGGCAAACTTTCCCCCTTCAAGTATTTCTCCAGTTCTCTTTTGAAAGTTACAATTCGTCTGCTTCCAGCGGTCTTTCAGGCAACGCATGCCTGCTCCCAACTCACCACATAAAAAATAATCTCATCCCTCCCTCTGTTTACCTCCTGCAGTGGTTACAGTTTCTCACACCGAGCTCACACTCGCACAGTTTCTCCTCATTTACCTTCAGTCAAAACCTTTGATACTTCTGAACTTCTGTAAATCTCCTCTGAACCGTCTCTGCTTTGAGGAGAGTAAACTAAGCTCCTCCTGCCTCCCTACGTACCTGAAGCCCTTTACTCCTGATATCATTCTGACCTTTGTCAAGTTCATTGTCCACTGTGGAAGTGACCATCAAAACTCCCAGAAGGGAAAGGGAGGGAGATTGGGTTCCGGTGGGGAAATAGTGAAATATCTGTGATCTGTAGCAATTTTATACAATGGAGAGGCTCGCTAGGCCATTTTAGGGGGAAGATTAGAATCAACCATCTGCTGTAATCTAGAATCACATGTAGGCCATACCAGGTGAGGGTTCCTTCCCTCAAGGACCTTCGTGAAATAGATAGCTTTTTAATGTTGACACAGTTGTAACCTTTCACCATTACAGAAATCAGTTTTTTATTCTGGGTTTATTTAAATAATTGAACTCATAGCTCTTGCACATTAGTCTGGATTCCTGGGCCAGTAACATTATCACTCTGTTACAGTACATTAAAACACTATTCCTATACTCTAAGACAGAGGCATTAAGCCTTGGTCTTAGTTGTGCCTCAGAACTCATCTCCACAATTCCAATGAAATGCAGATATCAGGAAGCAGGTGTCTTCTCAACTTCAGAGGTCCGAAGCTCTTCAATTCCCTCCTCAGAATTCTCCGCCTCACCCTTTAAGATGCTCCTTGAAACCTACCTCTTTGATCAAGCATTTGGCCACCTTAATTAGAAAATCTTAATGCAATCAGGCAGCTTCAAGATGATTTTATGAAAGGGAAATAGAATTTAACTAAAATAGAGCTCTTTAAGGACTTAAAAGCAATGTGGATAAAGGGGAACTGATAGGTGTGGTCTACTTGGATTCCAAAAGGAATTTGGCATGATACTGCATAAAAGGTCACGACACAAAATATGAGCTCTTGGTGTAGGGGCTATCATGTTAACATTGATCGGGGATTCCCCCTCCCCCTGCCCCACATCTCCATCAGTCACAGCTTACTCTCTGATTTCAGCTTCTCTGCCTTTAGCCATTCACACCTTCTATTCTCTCTATGGGCTGCCATTAGCAGCCTTTCCCCTTGTTCCTGTGGCTATGACTCATATTTCATTCCCTCCCCCTGCAGTATAAATATCTCCCACTTTCTATGCCATTTAGTTTTGGCAAAGGGTCATCTGGACTCGAAACGTCAGCTCTTTTCTCTCCTTACAGATGCTGCCAGACCTGCTGAGATTTTCCAGCATTTTCTCTTTTGGTTTCAGATCCAGCATCCGCAGTATTTTGCTTTTATTGATCGAGGATTGGCTAGCTAACAGGATGCAAAGAGCAGGAATAAATGGGTCATTTTTGGGTTGGTAAGCTGAAACCAATAGAGTGCTACGGTGATCAGTGCTGGGCTCTCAACTACTTACAATCTACATTCATGACTTGCGTTAAGGGACCGAAAATATTGGGGCTAATTTTGCTGCTGACATAAAGTTCGGTAGAAAAGTAACTTATGAAGAGGACATAAGGAGTCTGCAAAGGGATATCGATAGGTTAAGTGAGAGGGCAAACATTTTGCAGTTGCAGTATAATGTGCGAAAATGTGAACTGTCAATAGAAAATATTGAAACGCAACATATTCTTTAAATGGAGAGAGATTGCAGAACTCTGCAGTACAGAGGGATCTGGGTGTCCTGGCACCTGGACAACAAAAATTGGAATGCCGGAGCAGCAAGTGATCAGGAAGTCAAATGGAATGTTGGCATTTATTTCCAGGGAAATTGAATATAAAAGTAGGGAAGGTTTGGTACAGTCGCCAGGGTGTTGCTGAGACCACCTCTGCAGTGCTCTGTACAGTTTTAGTCTCCTTACTTAAGAAAGGATATAATTGCATTAGAAACAATTCGGAGAAGGTTCACTCGAGAGATTCCTGGGATGAAGGAGTTATCTTATGAGGAAAGGTTGGACAGGCTAGGCTTGGGTCCACTCGAGTTTAGAAGAAAAAGAGGTGATCTTGCGCGGCACGGTGGCACAGTGGTTAGTGCTGCTGCCTCACAGCGCCAGGGACCCGGGTATAATTCTGGCCTTGGATCATTGTCTGTGTGGAGTTTGCACGTTCTCCCCGTGTCTGCGTGAGATTCCTCCGGATGCTCCGATTTCCCCCAAAGTCCAAAGATTTGCGGGTTAGGTTGATTGGCAGTGCTAAATTGACCCCAATGTCAGGGAATTAGCAGGGTAAATATCTGGAGTTGCGGGAGGGGGCCTGGGTGGGATTGTGGTCGGTGCAGACTCAATGGGCCGAGTGGCCTCCTTCTGCACTGTAGGGATTCTATGATTCTTTTTGAAACATTAAGTCTGGGCAGCATGGTAGCACAGGAGTTAGCACTATTGCCTCACAGCACCAGGGACCCGGGTTCAATTCCTGGCTTGGGTCACAGTCTGTGCGGAGTCTGCATGTTCTTCCCATGTCTCCGTGGGTTTCCTCCAGGTGCTCCGGTTTCCTCCCACAGTTCGAAAGAAGTGCTGGTTAGGTGCATTAGCCATGCTAAATTCTCCCTCAGTGTATCTGAACAGGCGCCCGAGTGTGGTGACTAGGGGATTTTCACAGTAACTTCATTGCAGTGTTAATGTAAGCCTACTTTTGACACTAATAAATAATCTTTAAAAAGATCCTGAGGGGACTTCACAGGATGCAGGCTGAAGGGGTGTTTCCCGTTGTGGGAGAGACCAGAACTAGGAGGCACAGTTTAAGATAGAGAACTTTTCCGTTCAGACAGTGGTGAGTCTGCAGAATTCTCTTCCCCAGAGAAGGGCGAAGGCGGGGTCATTGACTATATTTAAGGCTGACTGAGATAGATTCTAGACTGAGAAGTCAAACTTTATTGTTGGTAGACAAGAAAGTAGAGATGGGGGTCACAATCAGGTCAGGCATGCTCTTATCAAATGGCGGAGCAGACTCCAGAGGCTGAATGGCCTATGCTGCTCCTAATTCCGATGTATAATCTGTCCTAATATCTCCATATCTGGCTCAGTATCAAATCTTTTCTGATTTTGCGGCTTTGAAGCACCTTAGAATGGTGTTAAAGTCGCTATGTAAATACAAATTTACCTTGTTGCTGTTGTTCAACTTTTTGGAAATGCAAATTTAACTCACCTTCAAGTTGAACACTTGAGGCACCTTAGAATTTAATATATTCTAAATAATTACCAACTCTCAATCTCTGCCCAGTGGCGACCTGGTGGAAATTGCAGCATCAGAAGAGGCTCGGGCTCAGATGTGATGCAATTCACAGTCGATCAGCCAGCTGACACTCTGTCCCAAGCTCACACATGAAGGATGGCTGAGATCCCAGGAGGCTGCCAATGCCTGTGGAACACAACCTAACAAAATGCCATGGACTCGAGAAAGGGGAGGGGAAATCAGGTTGAAGGGCTGTAACTGATCCCCCTGTCCTCCTCTGTCAATCGTGGTGATAATGGGCCCACTGTATTTGCTGCTGAGTTGTAAGATCAGGCTGGGTTGAGATTTTACACGATGGGAACAGTCCTCCCCTCACAGTTAGAGGGTCCTGAAGGATTGAAGGACTCTGCCACACCTGGGCGTGTCACAGGATGAAGGCATCATGCGATTTGCCAGGGTACCTTGCACTGATTTGCAGAATCTGTGTCTTGTGATCATGAACTATCTGCACATTCATGGAGTGGAAACCCTTTCTGTTAATGAAGGCACCCAGTTTATGTGCTGGAGCACAGAGTACAGTCGATGGCACGCTGGGTGCAGCGGAACACTGCGATTGCTGTGAAGCCTTTGGTTCGCTCAGCCTGGCTGGCCTCAACAGTCTGGAAATCAATGAAGGTCATGACCTGTCCAATGGGAAGGTCAGTGACCAGCTTGATACAACTGTGGGCAGCAACCTGGAACACATCACATTGATTCCCACTGACCCCATGAAAGAACTGGAGGTGAAAGAGTAGAGGGGCTACTGTGACCTTTAGAACCACTGGCATAGGGTGGCCACCCACACAGTTGGAGGCAAACTCCAGCCCAATCATCTGGCATCTGGAGTTTGTTGTGTCCCTAGAGGGGCGGAGCCTCCTTGGGTACAGGACCTCCGATACGCTGAGGTAGCCGGAGCACTGCCTGTAGACACTGGCTGCAGGACAGTGCCATTTTCTGCCCACTCTTCGGCTTCCTTGCACTTCCTATTGGCCCGACAGCCCATGGAGCCGCCCCTCTCCTTCCACAGGAACGCTGCCTGTGGACACTTGGCCTCCTCTGCCTGCTGGTCCACTCGTCCTCTTCGCAGGGAGGTCCCATCAGCAGAGTGTCCAAAACTCATTGGCTGCAACGCCCTCGAGTGAAAGCCTCCAAAAAGCTGGAGAGACGAGAGGTCTCAAAACAAAGCTAGCAATGCGAAGAGTGGAGCAGCAAACACACAAAAATCTCTGAAACATCAGAAACCAGCAGTAATCTCTCACCTCAACTGCTCACCATTCACATTGCCCTGGATTGAGGAACCAATCGGAATTGAATGGCCACCTGTTCTTGTAGCCTGTGCGCTGACTGCAAAATCACATGGGCAGACACTTGGCTACTCAATGAGCTTAATTGCCCGTTTAATTGTCAGTGGGCATTCTTCTGGCTCCCACATGTGTCCCCAGGCTGTGCCTGGGCGCAATGACATTGGGACAAAGGCACAACATGTTCTTCTGTGATTTCAGGCCTGGTGCGTTCCCGCTACTGCAGTGAAAAATTCTGGCCACTCACACACTCCCCACTCACACTCATTCACTCCACACACACACACACACGTGTGTACACATATACATGTATACACACACACATATACACATACACATGTGCACACACACTCAATCGCGCACACACACACCCCACTCAAATACACACACACTTTCACTTATTCACTCTACACACACACATACACGCATGGTGGCAAAGTAGTTAGCACTGCTGCCTCACAGCGCCAGGGACCCGGGTTTGATTCCTGGCTTGGGTCACTGTCTGTGTGGACTTTGCACATTCTCCCCATGTCTGTGTGGGTTTCCCCCGGGTGCTCCAGTTTCCTCCCAAAGTCCAAAATGCTAAATTCTCCTCAGTGTACCAGAACAAGCACTGGAATGTGGCGACTAGGGGATTTCACAATAACTTCATTGCAGTGCTAATGTGTAGAACCTTTACAGAATCTTAGTCAGACCGCACTTGGAATATAGTGTTCAATTCTGGTTGCCACACTACCAGAAGGATGTGGAGACTTTGGAGAGAGTACAGAAAAGATTTACCAGGGTGTTGCCTGGTATGGAGGGCATTAGCTATAAGGAGAGGTTGGAGAAACTTGGTTTGTTCTCGCTGGAATGATGGAGGTTGAGGGGCGACCTGATAGAAGTCTACAAGATTATGAGAGGCATGGACAGAGTGGATAGTCAGAAACTTTTTCCCCGGGGTGGAAGAGTCAATTACTAGGGGGCATATGTTTAAGGTGCGAGGGGCAAGGTTTAAAGGAGATGTACGAGGCAGGTTTTTTTACACAGAGGGTGGTGGGGTGCCTGGAACTCGCTGTCGGGGGAGGTAGTGGAAGCAGATACAATAGTGAGTTTTAAGGGGCGTCTTGACAAATACATGAACAGGATGGGAATAGAGGGATATGGTCCCCGGAAAGGTGGGGGTTTTTAGTTCAGACGGGCAGCATGTTCGGTGCAGGCTTGGAGGGGCCGAAGGGCCTGTTCCTGTGCTGTAATTTTCTTTGTTCTTTGTAAGTCTACTTGTGACATTGATAAAACATGAAAAACATGTACACCAGCACACACACACACTCACTCGCACACACACGCACTCATGTATACACACACACTCCACTCAAACACACTTTCACTCATTAACTCCACACACAAATACCATCATTTCCCCGCCTGGTTACACACAAAGGAATTCTTTATAAGGAGGTTTCAGTCAGGCAGCTCGACTATCTTTGCATCTCAGCATTTCCTGCCCTATATTAGTGACTCATGGTGGATTCATGCAGCACTCACACTCCTTCTGTTGTTTGCAATGCCACACTGACCAGGTCACAGTAAATTAACTAGATGCCAAATGAGCACAAGTGTAGAGAAATGAACAGAGTGATGAATATGGCTGGATTGGTGCCACATAGCATCTGAATTCCATTCACCTTACTGTACCTTTTAGAAGATAACTGATAGGCACTAAAAAGGGCCTTTTCAGTAAAGCAGCATCGACCAACTATCTGCCAGTGAGTGGATGTATTGGTGTAGTTTGCGAATGAGCCACAAATTCGATCCCAGAGACTGCTGATCTTCACTGGCCGCAGCACCACTCAGCAAAGGGCAGGAATAAAAATCAGCAGTGTTCCTTTCCTGACCACCATTTGGTGACCGGTGTGTAGATATTATTTGAGAGTAGTCCACAGCTGTGCTCTGGTCTCCACCCCTTCTCTTCCTCCTCAGTTTGCCAATATTCACGCCGGCGCCCACTGAATATCCGGTGACACGATTGGGGAGAAAACTAAGGAAATTTGGCATGTCCGCTACGACTCTCACCAACTTTTACAGATGCACCGTAGAAAGCATTCTTTCTGGTTGTATCACAGCTTGGTATGGGCTCCTACTCTGCCCAAGACCGCAAGAAACTACAAAAGGTTGTGAATGTAGCCCAGTCCATCACGCAAACTAACCTCCCATCCATTGACTCTGTCTACACTTTCCGCTGCCTCGGCAAAGCAGCCAGCATAATTAAGTACCCCACGCACCCCAGACATTCTCTCTTCCACCTTCTTCCGTCGGGAAAAAGATACAAAAGTCTGAGGTCACGTACCAAGCAACTCAAGAACAGCTTCTTCCCTGCTCCGTCAGACTTTTGAATGGACCTACCTTGCATTAAGTTGATCTTTCTCGAGACCCTAGCTATGACTGTAACACTGCATTCTGCACTCTCTTGTTTCCTTCTCTATGAATGGTATGCTTTGTCTGTATAGCGCACAAAAAACAACACTTTTCACTGTATGTTAATACATGTGACAATAAATCAAATCAAATCAAATCAAAGTCCACAGAGAGAGTGCTTGTTAATGACATGCTAATGTATTAAAATGAACTTCCTGTGGTCCTACAGCATGTTTCATGCCACTCCACTGGCGAGGGGCTGGTAAGATCGGAACTCGGAAACTTGCTGGCGTGAATTGCACTCTCCGGATTTTGAGCATGCATACCATTCCCGCAGACGGAGAGTGCGGGCTGAAAATCACCCCTTGTATGTCCAACCTCACATGTTGAGGTACCCCAAACCCGCTGACATCCAGAAACACCTGTATGTCTGACTGCCCCCATCAACAAAACTTGCATTGATATCACGCCTTTAAGGTAGTTAAAAAGGCATTTCACAGGAGCAATTATCAAACAAGATTTGAAACCAAGGCATACCAGGAGATATTTGGACAGGTGACCAAAAGCTTGGATATACAGATAGGTTTTAAGAAGCATCGCAAAGGAGGCGAGAGAGATAGAGAGGCTGAGGTTGGGAATTCCAGAGCTTGGGTCCCTGGCAGCTAACGGTATGGCAGAAGGTAAGGAACTGGACATTTGAAAGAGAGAAAAGAGCCAATCTCCAATGTGATACATAACCCCATCCAACCCTCACCTTCAACATCAATATGAGAATATTAAAATTGTGATGAACTGGCTGTTACCAACAGCATACAGAATCCAAGCACTGGCAGGACTAACACTCTTTTTTTATTTATTCGTGGGACATGGGCGTCACTGGCTGGCCAGCATTTATTGCCCATCCCTAGATGCCAAAGGGCAGTTGAGAGTCAACCACATTGCTGTGGCTCTGAGTCACATGTAGGCCAGACCAGGTAAGGACAGCAGATTTCCCTCCCTAAGGGACATTAGTGAACCAGATGGGTTTTTCCGACAATCGACAATGGTTTCATGGTCATCAGTAGATTCTTATTTCCAGATTTTTTTGTATTGAATTCAGATTCCACCATCTGCTGTGGCAGGATTCAATCTTGGGTCCCCCAGAACATTAGATGTGCTTCTGGATTAATAGTCTAGCGATAATACCACTAGGCCAATGCCTCACCTCAATATCACTGGCTGCACATGACTAGTGCATAAACATTCCACTTGCCAAATTGGATATTTTGCAGAAGGGGATAGCTTTGCAGGAATTCAGGCTTGGTGCAGGTGGAAAGCGATACAGTTTTAGCTCCTCTCTAAGTTATTGTACTGGACCCTTTCCATTCCCAAACATTCCCCATTCTGGTTTTTCACAATAATTGGTTATTCACTCTCTCTAATCTTCTGTCTCTCTCACCCTCCATTTTCTTGGTGTTTCTGAGGATTTCTCTCCAGCTCACATTCAGTCCCAGTCTCTCTTCCTTCTTCCCTCCCTGTGTTAATATCAGAGTTCACTGCGTCATCACACACTTGCACTCAATCATTCTCAACCTCTCAAAAGAGTGGGTGTCTTCATATCTTGTTCAACCACCCTGTCTCCCCCAGCTCTGATGAAGGGTCATCCAGACTCGAAACGTTGGCTGTATTCTCTCCCCACAGATGCTGTCAAACCTGCTGAGATTTTCCAGCATTTTCTGTTTCTGTCTCCCCCTGTATCCGGAGATGCTTAAATTCCAAGCATGTTGTCATATAACCCCTACTTCCTGATCTATTCCAACTTCAGCCATTTTCTATGTTCCTCCTCTTTTCCACGCATGGTAATTTGTGGAATTAAGGAGAAATTAAGCAATGCAGGATTGGTAACCGAGGTCCCATCTACTCTCGCGGGCAAAATATCCCAGGGCATCGAGAACAGATTAACTAATCATGATCGCGTTGCTTTGAGTGTTTGCTGAGTGCACATTGGCTGCCACATTTTTTACATTTCCACAGCGACTACACATCAAAAGTAATTCACTGATCAAAGTGCTTTGGGATGTCTTGAGGTCATAAAGATGCTAAATAATTGCAAACCTTTTTTGTCACTGAGGGGAGTAATATATCCATCATACAAGAAAGGCATTGAAACAGATTGGATTTTTCCAAGAAACATATCAATGTTTCTGGAAATTGAATGGTAGTCTGGAGTGAGAACGAGTTGGGATTGACCAGAAAGGTTACGTCTGTTGGCAGTTCTGATGATGGGAGGTCACAGGCCTGAAAAATTAGCTCCATTTCTTTCTCCACAGACGCTGCCTCAACGGCAGAGCATTTCCAGCATTGTCTCTTTTTATCAACTGGCAGTTAAGGTTTTATGATCACCCAATGACACAAGCTTTGAGGCCCCAGCCTCTCCCTGTCTGAGCAACCACTGGGGAGTGCTTCACTCCAGGCTTGGAATCACTTCTCTAAACCAGTCGATGGGTGGGATCTCTGTTACTCGTACCCAGTGGTTCATTTTCCCAACATAATCATTCCGAATCCCCCCTAAACTGGGCTTTGGTGGGATATTGTACTTGAGTAATTCTGAAAGAGGAACTGGATAAATACCCCAGGGAGCTGGGGAAAGAGAAGGGAGTTGGGACGAATTGGATAGCTTTTCAAAGAGCTAGTTCAGCCACAATGGGCAGAATAGACTCCTTCTGTGCTGTAAGATTCGATGATTCTAACCTTTCTAATCTGAAGATGATGCTTTTTGCGGGGGTCAGTATCATGAGCCACAAAGCGGGGGTGGGGTTCAGTGGGTAATGTCACAAACAACAACAGTAATATATAGCACCTTTAAACCGTATAGTATCCTAAGACGCTTCACAAGAGTGCAAACAAAACTTTTTCTTGAGTTATCTACGAGGATATTTAAGGCAGATGACCAAATGCTTGTTTAAAGAGACAGGCTTTATGGAGTACCTGGAAGGAGGAAAGAAAGATGGAAAAGTGGAGAGGCTTTTTGAGGGAACTGAGAGCTTCACCAGCTGAAGGCGTGGCTGCTAATGGTGGAGCAACTAAAATCGGGCATGCAAAAACATTGGAGAACTGCAGAAATCTTGGAAGAGGTTATGAAGACGGGTGGATCATTATTGTCCTCATTTGATGCCCACACTTACTTTCGAACAAGTATCCTGGGATACTGATCAAAAATTAGGATTTTTAAAAATTCATGCGTGGGACATGGGCGTTGCTGGCTGGCCAGCATTTATTGCCCATCCCTAGTTGCCCCAAGGCAGTTGAGAGTCAACCACATTGCTGTGGCTCTGGAGTCACATGTAGGCCAGACTGGGTAAGGATGACAGATTTCCTTCCCTAAAGGACATCAGTGAACCAGATGGGTTTTCTGATAATCGACAATGGTTTCGTGGTCATCAGTAGATTCTTAATTCCAGATATTTTTTATTGAATTCAAATTCCACCATCTGCCGTGGCGGGATTCGAACCAGGGTCCTCCAGAACGTTAGCTGAGTTTCTGGATTAATAGTCTAGTGGTAATGCCACTAGGCCACCGCCTCCCCCTTGGTTCATTCTGTCCCTCGGAAGCTCAGAAACACAGAGGCCAGTTGAGACTGAGATCCGCTAAATCAGCGCAGATCAGGGATTAGGGACTAGTTATTGAATAAACCAACTTAGTCTCATAATCCAAAATGCGGATATACAGACATTAAGGTGTTAACCCAAATCCGCTGTCTGGCACACTTCAAACACTGGCGGAGAGCCACCTGCTCTTCGATTAGGAACAGAGTGCATCGTCCAAAGGGAGAGCAGAAATCCTGTTCCAATTCCCCAACACCCATTATTGGAACTCGAGCAAATTCTACGATGCTTTAATTGACTAATTACAGGCTTGCGAACGCAGTTTGGAAACAGATGAACAGAAAACACAAAAGCTCCAACAATGCTGAGTTTGACAAGCTGAGTTTGCAGGGTTGAGGCCGTTTAGAATCAGCCCTGAAATTCCGTTCTTTCACTCACTCACTCACCCCGCAGAGGTTGCTGCTTCATTTTCAAGGGACTCATGTTGCAAATGACTCAGAGATGACTCAAAGCTTCACGTCATCCTTCCTCAAGTGATAGCCAACCGCCGAAGAATTTATTTCATTTTCTTTTCCTTTCCAATGCTTCCGTCTGTTGAATGTAATTGAACTTTCTGCTGCCAAATATTCATTAAACATTCCCTTCCCAGTCAGAACTCTCTGAAGTGCAGGCTGAATGAGCTGTTCCATTAACATCAGCAAGGCAGAAAGCACTGAGCTATGCAACCCCAATTTCCCTTGTGAGCACTGTTGGAATAATCCTGCACCATAATGTTTCTTTTTACTCATTCGTGGGACATGGGCGTCGCTGGCTGGCCAGCATTTATTGCCCTTCCCTAGTTGCACTTGTTCAGAGGACAGTTGAGAGTCAACCACATTGCTGTGGCTCTGCAGTCACATATAGTCCAGACAGGGTAAAGACGGCAGATTTCCTTCCCTAAAGGACATGATGTGTTTTTATGACAATCGACAATGGTTTCATGGTCATCAGTAGGTTCTTAACTCCAGATATTTTTTTATTGAATTCAAATTCCACCATCTGCCGTGGTGGGATTCGAACCCGGGTCCCCAGAACATTAGCTGAGTTTCTGGATTAATAGTCTAGCAATAATACCACTAGGCCATCACCTCCCTGTTCTAAATAAGTAATGCAAATAAGTTGCACATTTAAGTGAACCTGGGTTCTGATGGAGATGTTTAGAGAATAATGGATGCCCTGGATTGAGTTACAGGCTGGAAGTTAATCAAGGGCTTCGGGGTGGATTATGGAAAATAATTTTCCAGCAATTCTCGATCTTCCAGTCCCACTGATAGCAAACGCCCGTCACGGGTCACCCGGCGGTGGGGGTTGCAGAGAATGGGAAACTCCCGTTGACAATGGCAGGGGTGAATTACAGTCTGGAATCTAATCGAAAGGTTCAGGTTGGATTATACATAGAATAACAAAACCTGGGAGATTATCAAGGGGAATGAGGAAATAGCAGAGGCATTGAACAAATAATTTTCATCCATCTTCGTAGCAGAAGATACAACTTTCATATCAGAAATAGACAGTAACCTAGGGGCTAAAAAGAGTGAGGAAATTATGAAAATCATAATCGGCGGAAAAAAAGTACTGGCAAAACTTAAGGGACTGAAATCAGGCAAATCTCCGATATGCCCTGATTGTCTACATCCTAGGATTCTAAAAGAGGTAATTGCAGAGATAGTGGGTGCACTTGCTATGATTTTCCAAAATTCCTTAGATTCAGGAATGAGACATCAGATTGAAGGTTGGTAAATGTGACACCACTTTTCAAGAAAACTAAGAGAGAAAACAGGGAACCACAAACCAGTTATCCTGACACTAGTCATTGGGGAAATGTTGGAAATTATTATTAAGGAAGTCTTAACACTGCACTGGTAAAAGCATAGCATAATTAGAACAACCAGCATGGTTTTACTAAAGGGAAATCCTGCTTGACAAATTTATTAGAGTTTTTTTTGAGGATGCAACTCATTGGGTAGATAAAGGGGAACCAGTGGAGGTGATATACCTGGACTTCCAAAGGGCATTCAATAAGGTGCCACACAAAATGTTAATTGGCATGATAAGGGTGCAGGGAGTTGGGGGTAATATATTAGCATGGATTGAGGATTGGCTAACTGTCAGGAAGTGGAGAATAGGCATAAATGGGGTTTTTCCAAGCTGGCAGGCAGGGAATAGTGGAGTGATGGTGCCCAGATATTTAGATTCTAAGTCTCTGACTTAGATGAAGAGACAGGGAGTAATGTATCTACATTTGTGGAGGATATAGAGCTAATGGAAAAATATGCTATGGGGAGGTCACAGGGAGACTGCAAAGAGATATAGACAGATCAAGGGAGTGTGCAATAAAATAGCAGATGGAGTATAATGTAAGGAAGCATGAAGAAAGCCACTTTGGTCAGAAGAATAAGAAAACTGAATATTTTCTCCAAGGTATCAAACTTATAAGTGTTGATGTTCAAAGATACTTGGTTGTGCTCGTACAAGGAAGAAAGAAAGTTAGCATGCAAGTACAACAAGCAATTAGGAAGGAAAATGGCATGTTGGTCTATATTGAAGGGGGATTTGAGCATAGGAATAAAAAAATCTTGATACAACTGTACAGGGTTTTGGTGAGACCACATGTGGAGCAGTTTTGGTCTCCCCATTTAAGAAAGATGTACTGGTATTGGAGGCAGTGCAGCGAAGATTCACAAGATTGGTCTCTGGGGGAAGAGTCCTATGATGAGAGGCTGAGTAAATTGGGTTTATATTCTCTAGAGTTGAGAAGAATGAGGGGGTGATCTCATTGAAAGGTTTGGAAGCTCCTTGGGGTGGATGTGGAGAGATTATTTCTGCTGATCAGAGAATCGAAACCATGGGGGCGTTTATCTCAGGATCGGGGCTGATCATTTAGGATTGAGATGAGGAGAAAATACTTTACTCAATGGGCTGTGAATCTTTGGAATTCTCTACCCAGAGAGTTGTGGGCACTCCATCGCTGAATGCATTTAAGACTATAGGATAGACAGATTTTTGGTCTTTCAGGGAATTAAGGGATAATGGGAGTGAGCGAGAAGGTGGAGTTGAAACCCAAGATTCTCCATGAACATACTGAATGGCGGAGCAGGCTCGATGAGCCATGGGGTCTACTCCTGTTCCTATTTCTTGCGTTCTTGTGGGAGTGAGCTATAGGCTGGAATCTAATCAAGGGGTGCAAGGTGGATTAGATATTGATTAACAGAAACCCCACAGGATTGAGTTACATTGGAATCTAATGGTGAGATTAGATTATATGATCAGTGATCAACCCAGGATGTTGATGGTAGGGGATTTAGCAATGGCAATGCCTTTATACTTCAAGGTCAGGGGTGGGGGCGATGGAGTGGGGGGTGTTAATTAGAGCCTCTGTTTTTGTAACTGGTCATTGCTGGGCAGTTGGGTAGTATGAATGTTACTTATCACTTATCAGCACAAACATGGATGTCGTCCAGGCTTTGCTGCATGTTGGAGGAATTCCA
The DNA here is from genome assembly GCF_964213995.1 of Mustelus asterias. Lineage (NCBI taxonomy): Eukaryota > Metazoa > Chordata > Chondrichthyes > Carcharhiniformes > Triakidae > Mustelus > Mustelus asterias. Next base: position 39,169,177 of record NC_135827.1, read on the forward strand.
TAGTTTAGTCCATGGCTGCTGAAGGCAGCTGCCAATGACGAACTGAAAGGAGTGGCGGATGAACAAGAGGTCAGAGTTGGTGGGGTGAGACTTCCCAATTTAAGATTTAAAGCACATGCTTATAATCACCAGACTATTGTGTCATCTTGGATTCAGCTTTTAATTATACATTGCCGTATCCGGATTTGAATGGATTTTGACAAATCAACCCTGCAATATGATTATTACCTCACATTCCCCTGTCTGTCATTCCCAACATAACTATAAAACCAGGGGCTCCCCGATGACTCATTGCTACAGTCAGTGCCCAGAATGTTCTAAACCTCACCCACCAGAAGGACACAAATTTAATTCCTGTGCCTCCGGTTTGTGCTGTGTTAGCTGATGTCTGCCAGAGTTGCAATTGGGCGAAATGTGAATGCATTTCTGTTGGGAGCTGTGGAACTCAGTTCCTGCCTCTGATTGTTGTGAAGTGACTCCGCCCGACATTCACTCAATAGCTTCATACACGGGGAGTAGTTTCTTTAGAGATTACCGGAGCTCAGAACCCACAAGACTGTACCTCAGTGACTGTCAATGCCTCCAAGAACTGTACCCCAGGGACAGTCAGTGCCTTTATGGTAGATGGGGATAGGGGATGGCTAGGAAATGAGAACATTTCAAAAATTAAAAACAACACAAATCTGGAACAGCTCTGCAAGGCATTGCGATGACCCATTGCTGTGGAGGTGGAGACTGACATTAGCCAGTGTGAGTCACTCCTATACAAACACATTCCTTTTATAAAATAGTTGCCTGCCACCATCATCTTCCTCTTCCTTTTCCTCTTTGAGGTGAATTCAATCATTTCTAGGCCCTGAATCACTTCCTGCCTGGCCTGTGCAAGGGATGTTTGTTAAAGGGGTATCACCATTACTTCATCATAAGTTTGGCTAAAGCACAACCTATGTCAGGAAGCCTCAATTTATCTTCTGTTGCTCTCTCGCTATGACATAAGACCATAAGACCATAAGACATAGGAGCGGAAGTAAGGCCATTCGGCCCATCGAGTCCACTCCACCATTCAATCATGGTTGATTTCAACTCCATTTACCCGCTCTCTCCCCATAGCCCTTAATTCCTCGAGAAATCAAGAATTTATCAATTTCTGTCTTGAAGACGCTCAACGTCTCGGCCTCCACAGCCCTCTGTGGCAATGAATTCCACAGACCCACCACTCTCTGGCTGAAGAAATTTCTCCTCATCTCTGTTCTAAAGTGACTCCCTTTTATTCAGTCTGTCCTCCCTTCCTCAATAATCTCCAATTTAAAAGATTTGCATATTACTAAAATGCCAGTTTCCAGATGTCTCAGCAGGTTTATGCAATGAGTGATTGAGACATAAGAAATCCAGGTGAAATCTCCGAATGGCTTAATCTTAGCTGGAGTGACTTTAGGGGTCCTCCAATTGATCTCAGTGCCCCTTGTTTAGGGGTACAAAAATTGGCAAGGATTCCTGTTTCCTCAAGTCCCACTTCAGGACTTGAGTGCACTATCTAGGCTGACACCCGCTGTACAGCACGGTGGTTACAGAGGTATCAGAGATGCCACCATTCAGATGAGACCCTGTTTGTTCTCTCAGGTGGTTGCAAAAATATTCCATGGCATTCTTTCAAAGAACAAGAGAGTTCCCTCGTATCCGGTGCCAATGTTTATTCCTTAACCAACAGCACAGGAACAGATTATCTGGTTATTTATTTCATTGCTGTTGGTAGGAGGTTGCAGAGTGCAAATTGGCTGCTTTACTTTGCTTTACTTGTAAAGTACATCACTGGCCGTGAAGCACTTTGGGAGAGTCATGAAAGGTTGTGAAAGGGGCTATTTCAACCTTAGTCTTCCTTTCATGATTATCATCCAGCCATTTGGGCTAGAAATGCGCACGCAGGTGACCCCGGATCGGAAAAGGTTTGGCACTCAGCACTGGATTTTCAGGCCTTATCTGAGGTTGAAGTAGAAGCAGAGGGCATCTGAAATTACCAGCGTCGGTTGGTGAGCCTGTGTCCTGGCACCAGCTATTTGTGATGTGGAGATGCCGGCGTTGGACTGGGGTAAACACGGTAAGAAGTTTAACAACACCAGGTTAAAGTCCAACAGGTTTATTTGGTAGCAAAAGCCACACAAGCTTTCGGAGCTCCAAGCCCCTTCTTCAGAGTGAAGAAGGGGCTTGGAGCTCCGAAAGCTTGTGTGGCTTTTGCTACCAAATAAACCTGTTGGACTTTAACCTGGTGTTGTTAAACTTCTTACCAGCTATTTGAGCAGAGGTGGGATTGGGGTCAACACCGCTTCTAGTCCCATGAGGCAGGTAGCTGACTGAGCTCTAATCAAAATCTAACTAAACATGGCATAGAAACATAGAAATAGGAGCTGGAGGAGGCCATTTGGCCCTTTGAGCCTGATCTGCAATTCAGTATGATCATGGCCGATCATCCAACTCAATATCCTGATCCCACCTTCCCCAATACCCTTTGATCCCTTTCGCTCCAAGAGCGAATCCCTTCTTGAACTCACACAATGTTTTGGATCTCAGCTACTTTTTTTTAATTCATTCGTGGGACGTGGGCATCGCTGGCTGGGCCAGCATTTGCTGCCCATCCCTAGTTGCCCTTGGAGGGGCAGTTGAGAGTCAACCACATTGCTGTGACTCTGGAGTCACATGTAGGCCAGACCAGGTAAGGATGACAGATTTCCTTCCCTAAAGGACATTAGTGAACCAGATGGGTTTTTCTGACAATCGACAATGGTTTCATGGCCATCAGTAGATACTTAATTCCAGATATTTTTTATTGAATTCAAATTCCATCATCTGCCGTGGTGGGATTTGAACCCGGGTCCCCAGAACATTCACTGAATTAATAGTCTAGCGACAATACCACGAGGCCATCACCTCCCCTGCACTATGGAATTTGCTACCATTTCTGTGGTAGTGAATTCCATAGGCTGACCACGCTCTGGGTGAAGAAATTACTCTTCATCTCTGTCCTAAAAGCTTTCCCCGATATCCTCAGACTGTGGTCCCTGGTTCTGGGCTCCATTGGGAACATCCTTCCTGTATCTACCATGTCTAATTCTGTTAGAATTTTATAGGTTTCTATGAGGTCCTCCCTCATTCATCCGAACTCCAGTGAATACAATTCTAAACCGACTCAATCTCTCCTCATGAGTAAGTCCCGCCTTCCAAGAATCAGTCTGCTAAACCTTGTCTGAATTTTCCAATTGGCCTCCAGTTTTCCTCACTATCAGGGGCTAATTTACATGGCAGTCAACCAATGGCAGATCAATGCGCTTCAAGCAGCCCTTGAGGCCCTCCTTGCCTGCATGGACGCAGGAGTAACCACAGGCCACCCTGTAGAGGGCTCGAGGTTCACCCCCCCAACACTCCCACCGTGGTGACCTGGCTGCAATCCCATCTTTTAATTTTAAAAAGTTGGTGAGAGGGCGCCACTGTGTTGAAGCATCCCACCCATATAATTGGGCAGTGAACCTGTCTCCATGCTAATTAAGGGGGCAGCCCATGTGAATACCCCAGTGAGTGACCGTTTCCCCCAGGGGCAGGTTCTGAAACAGTTCCACTTTCTGTTTCCCATTCCCAGAGGGAAAATCCAACCCTCAGGGCGGGATTTTCCAGTTACTCTCGCCCAAAACCAGAACATGCTGCCCGAGGTCAACAGACCCTTGCATGATTGGTGTCTTGGGGCGGGGCGGGGCGGGGCGGGGTGGGGGCGGGGCGGGGCGGGGTGGGGCGAGGCGGGGCGAGGCGGGGCGAGGCGGGGCGGGGCGAGGCGGGGCGAGGCGGGGCGGGGCGAGGCGGGGCGGGGAAATTCCACCCTCAGTGTCTAAACTGATAAATTAAGAATGGCCAATTGCTCCAGATACATAGAAACTAGCAGCAGGAGAAGGCCATTCGGCCCTCCACCAATCATTTTGACCATGGCTGATCATCGAATTCAATATCCTGATCTCCCCTTCCATCCATATCTCTCAATCCCTTTAGCCCCAAGAGCTATATCTGATTTCTTCTTGAAATCAGACAATGTTTTGGCCTCATCTACATTCTGTGGGAGTGAATTCCACACATTCACCACCCTCTGGGTGAAGAAATTTCTCCTCACCTCAGTTCTAAAAGGTTTGCTCCTTATCCTCAAACTATGACCCCTAGTTCTGGACTCCCCCACCATCGGGAACATTCTTTCTGAATCTACCCTGTCTAACCCTGTTAGAACTTTATAAGTTTCTATGAGATCCCCTCTCACTCTTCTAAACGCCAATGAATATAATCCTAACCGACTTAGTCTCTCCTCATATGACAGACCTGCCGTCCCAGGAATCAGCCTGGTAAACCTTCGCTGTACTCCCTCTATAGCAAGGACATCCTTTCTCAGATAAGGACAATACCAATGGGCCTTCTGTCCCATTGACATGGTGTTCCAGCGGTGGCTCCAAGCCTTTGGGTGGAAGAGGATGAAGAAAATTGACAGAAAAGGCGGCTGAAAAACCCATTGGCTATTTCCAGAACATTTAGGACAGGAGGTTGTATCCAAACCCTTCGTACAAAATAACAAGACTTGAACTGCGTTGTAAAGGGTTAATTCTTCTTTTAACCATCACCTCCCAAGTCATGGCCTGACAAGACTTTTTTTTAAATCAGAAAAAGTTAAGTGACCCAGGTGAAGAAGCTGGAATCTGTGAACTTCAAGGAAACGGCGATGGACCGGGATTTGGAGCAGTCAGAGATCTGTTTGAAAACGTTTGGAGATCCAAATGATTCCCGCCAGCGGCTGTACCTTTAGTGAGGATAGGGGCGGCAGAATATTCATCAAGAGTGTCTGCGTTAACATTTATTAAAATAGGTCGCTCTCTTTTCAAAGTGGGTGGGTAAACGCCAGCCACCCTTCTATAAAGGAAATCAGGATTCCTTTCCCAGAGAAAAATTAAACTGTCCAAACAAACAAAGACAAATAAACATCTGCCTTAGCGCATTCAAAATGCTGCGATCAATTAACAATGAGACATCGTTACCTTTTTAATTCCAAGTTAAACACTTTGAACAAGCAAATCACTAAGGAGAATTTGGAGCACTGTAAATGCAGAACGGCTTTGTGAGGGACCATCTCTAAACAGCAGATCTTCTCAGGAAAAGTGCAAAGATGTTCTGGGGGTAGGGGGGGCATGGTAGTGAAAAAGGAACATGTTTATTTTACAAAGCAAGTGGTTGCTTGGAGGTTTTTGTCCGAGTAAGTTGGGGGATACTTGTATATTAAAGGGAAAGGAATGTAATTCACAATGACTATCTTCTGATTTGGTAGGCTTTCCCTTTCTCTCCCAAAGTTTAATCACTGCACAAATAAACACAGGTTGTGGCCAGTCAGAGTTTAATTGCAGTGGTCAGTGTAAAGTTTGTGCAATGGTCGCTCTTTGTAAATTACTGGCTCCTGGTCAACTAAAACCAACACGAATTGACGCACTTCCTGGTTTGTGTTCCTTTGACACGTTGGAGGGTGACTTCTAAAGTGTGATGAAACTTGTGTAAATAGACACTGATACAAACTTTTTTTAATGAATGATTAACTAGTCTTTGAACAGATGAGATACTGGCTGGGAATTGAAATAGTTGAAAACCAAGCTGCAATATTTCTGTTTTCTGAGCTGGATTGCCTGCACAATGAAGTGGTGCATTTTACACATGTGTGCAGCCTTAGCTCCGCCCCTTTGTCACCTCCAGACTGAACAATTCCTGGTCGGCCTCCAACTTCTACCCAGCCTAAATTTGAGTTCACCCAAAACTCTGGTGTCCATATCCGAACATGCAGCAAGAGCTTATCCAATACCCACCCCCCACAATGCTCGCTGGCTTCCATAGGCTCCCAGCCTGGCAATGCCTCCATTTTAAAATTATTCTCAAATTCCTCACCTCTCCCTACCTCTGTAATCTCCTCCAACCCCAGAAACCTCTGCACTGCTCCAATTCTAGCCACTTGCACATCATTTTATTGTTTGCTCATCGTGTCGTTAGCTGCCTAGGCCCAACACTCTGGAATCGCCAACCTAACCCCTTCTGCCTCCTTCATGATGCTCCTTAAAACCTACCTCTTTTCTTGAACCTTAAAGTTAAAGTTTATTTATTAGTGTCACAAGTGAAGCTTACATTAACACTGTAATGAAGATACTGTGAAATTCCCCTAGTCGCCACACTCCGGCGCCTGTTTGGGTACACTGAGGGAGAATTTAGCCTGGCCAATGCACCTAACCAGTACGTCTTTCAGACTGTGGGAGGAAACCGGAGCACCCGGAGAAAACCCACGCAGACATGGGGAGAGCTTGCAGACTCTGCACAGACAGTGACCCAAGCTGGGAATCAAACCCAGGTCCTTGGCGCTGTGAGGCAGCAGTGCTAACCACTGTGCCGCCCTTTTGCCATCTATCCTAATATGCAGCTCAGTGTCAAATTTGATGTGTTAATGGCTTCTGCGGAGTACTGTGTGACATTGCATAAATGCAAGATTTTATTTTTTTACTTGAAAACACAGTCTTCTTTTTGATACTACAGTTCCGAGTGTGGAAATATATAGAATTGGACCAAGTCGTCTTGTCAAGATTTAAAGATGGTCCCTAACACAGCAATGCAAACAAGTTTCAAAGATCATTAGATGAAACACACCTGCTGGGATCAGTCCAGTTTTGACCTGCTGAGGATCATACTGCTACCTCCAGTCACTGGGTATTCGACAAAACCAGTCTGGCAGAGAGTTCTTGCTAAGACCGCATCACAGCAAGAGAACCCAGTTCGGAATGCACCATGTTTATCCTACTCAACCTTTAACAGAGAGAAAATAAATAAATAATAACACATGTTGATGATTGCATTCAGCATTGATTTGCGAGCACGGGAACAGAAAGGAGCCCATTCAGCCCCTCAAGGACATTGTACCATTAAGTTGGATTTTGGCTAATCTTTATCCTAACTCCATCTAATTACCCTGATTCCATAACCCTTAATACTCTGGATGCGGAGATGCCGGCGTTGGACTGGGGTGGGCACAGTGAGAAGTTTCACAACACCAGGTTAAAGTCCAGCAGTTTTATTTGGGATCACAGGGATGAAGGAGTAGCGCTCCGAAAGCTCGTGATTCCAAATGAAGTTGGACTTAAACCTGATGTTGTGAGGTTTCTTACTGTGCCTTAATATTCTTGCCTAACAAAAACCTATCAATCTCAGTTATATGATGATAGACCCACAATGAGCTTAGGCACACTCAATTGAGCTGATTTGAAATGGAAGTATCATGAGAGATGTTGTCAATGTTTTAACTCACAATTGGTTAGAAAGAGGAGCCAAATGGAGCCAGTATTTCCCTCCTCGTCACTAGCCAGTAAAAGTGAAGACCAACGCAAGTCTGAGGAACTTGCCTCATCTTCGGATTCAGCATCTTACAACCTTCTGGACTTGAACATTGAGTTCAACAACTTCACACTATGAACTCTGTCCTCCATTTTGAATTTGTTTTCCCCACGTGTCAGTCTGTATCTTGTTCTCATGGTTTTACTTTCAGACAGAGTTGACCTTGACTCAGCTATTAACACATTCTGCTATTTTTCTTTAAGACAGTACTCAACTTTACTCTGCTATTAATACCTACTCTGATCAAGCTTTGTGTCTTTAATACTATTATTGCCACTCCCTTTGCCTGTGTTCCATGGTATGTTTGTCTTTTTTCTCTCCTCCGCTCGTTAATGTAACCCTGATCTTCTCTTCTGTGTCACCTGCCCCTTCCCCCTTTTACAGCAAGATTAAACCCATCACATTCCTACCTCTCTTCAAGGGTCATACTGGACTTGAAACATTAGCTCTATTTCTCACTCCACAGATTTTGATTTGATTTATTATTGTCACATGTATTAACAGACAGTGAAAAGTATTGTTTTTTGCGTGCTATACAGCCAAAGCATACCGTTCACAGAGAAGGAAATGAGAGAGTGCAGAATGTAGTGTTACAGTCATAGCTAGGATCTAGAGAAATATCAACTTAATGCAAGGTAGGTTCATTCAAACGTCTGACAGCAGCAGGGAAGAAGCTGTGCTTGAGTCGGTTGGTATGTGACCTCAGACTTTTGTATCTTTTTCCCGAAGGAAGAAGGTGGAAGAGAGAATGTCCAGGGTGTGTGGGGTCATTAATTATGCTGGCTGCTTTGCCGAGGCAGCGGGAAGTGTAGACAGAGTCAATGGATGGGAGGCTGGTTTGCGTGATGGATTGGACTACATTCACGACCTTTTGTAGTTCCTTGTGGTTTTGGGCAGAGCAGGAGGCCATACCAAGCTGTGAATCAACCAGGAAGATGCTGCCACACCTGCTGAATTTTTCCAGCACTTTCTGTTTTTATTTCTGTAAACCCAGGCCTGATGTGTGCGCAGGGAAGGGGATTGGGAACATCTGCAACATTTCTCCATTGTGGAATCTGCTCTCAACACTCATTGCCTAGACATCGTAGGAATGTTGAAGGTGGAAGGAGGATCCCAAGCAAAGGAAGGCATTCCCCTACCAACGAGGGGAGTGGATAAGAGGGGCTGGAACACGATGAACCAATCAGCCCCAATGGATATCTTGCACCTCCTAGTGGTCAGCATTTAAGATGAGTTGATTTCCAAAGTAACTCTGTGGTATAGTTGGAACATGTATAATTCGTAATAACCAGAAAATAGCCCAAATAATCATGTCATTGTCACATTGCTGTTTGTGGGAGGTTACTATGTACAAATTCACTGCTCTGTTTCTATCATTACAACAGTGGCTACACTTTTAGAAGTTCATAGAAATTCACATAATCCCTGCAGCTGAATGGCCTGTTTCTGAGCTTGAAATGCTTTGTAATACTCTTTCTTGTTTCCTGTGGGCACTGACCCATATTGGGTTGTGTTGTTCTGTGTTTCAGCTGCCCTACGTTCCAAATGACTGTGCATCATTTGTGTGTATAGCTGGTATGTGTTATTTGCCTGCCTGGTTTAGTCGGGGTGCAGCGAGGGCTGGTGATAGTGTGTGCGAATATCACAGACAGGCCTAATCCAGGTTACCCACAAGTACAAGTCAGGAGTGTGATGGAAAACTCTCCACTTGCCTGGATGGGTGCAACTCCAACAACAATCTCAAGGAGCTTGACACCATCCAAAGCAGCCCTGCTTGATTGGCACCTCATCCACAAACATTCATTCCCTCCACCACTGACGCACAGCAGCAGCCGCGTGTACCATCTACAAGCCGCACTGCAGCAACTCACCAAGGCTCCTTCAACAGCACCTTCCAATGACCTCAATGATATGGACAGGAGCAGCAGATGCATGGCAATAACATCATGAGAATATAAGGACGAGGAGCATTAAGGGGAAGCTGGATAAATACATGAGGGAGAAAGGAACAGGAGGACAGGGGGAGATGAAGAGGGATGGGAGGAGCTTCATGTGAAGCATAAACACCAGCATGGAACAGGTGGGCCGAAAGGCCTTTTTCTGCTCTGTAGACTCAATGTAATTCTGTACAACACACTCTTAAAGAGAAGAGACCCATTATTTTACTCGGGATGAAACATGGACTGGCTTCATATAGAAACCGCGAATCACCCTCTGGACAGCCTACCCAAACTTCTACCGACTAACACAACACATTAAAAATCTATTCACACGTTTCCTTTTTTAGTTTGTTCCCATTTCCAATATTTCTGTAATCAACAAAAAGGGTTGAAAAATATGAACAAAACCATAGTTTTTGTATTTGCACGTCGTTTAATTTTCTCCCCAGTTTTGGTTGGGACAAGGGCCAGGACATTAGTCTTCAATTCCTGAAGACTCCGGGCAATCCTGGAGGGTTGGCCACCCCTATACTTTGAGGTCAATTGAAACAGCACCAACAGAGATCAGCTAAATAATTACAGGCCAACAATGTAATATTAGCTCTCTGAGTAACACCAGCCAAAGTCCTGAGAGGCTGGATATAGGAAGCGGGGCAGGATTCCTTCCACTCTGTCAAGAGCCTTTGAAACATCCTCTGAACTGAACATCAGTCAGGCCCAACGGCACCCACAAACGTGTCAGCTGACTTTAAAGAATGTCTCAAGACTTAGAACAATTTTTAACTTGGTTGCAATTTCAATCGACAAGGAAAGAAAGTGACAATTCTTGCTTTCTCCCTGTTTAATTACTGTACTTTCTATTCCTCTCGTATGAGAACTTGATGTGGAGGCTACTGAGTAACGGTGACATCTTCACCCAAATCACCCAACTGAGGATGGAAGAAAAATGATGCAATTCACATTTTCTGCCTCAAAACTAGGGTTTATCATTATAAAATGGCCACTGACAATAATAAATCAAATCAAATCAAAAACATCCAATAGGGAATTCAAGAGAATTGTCTTTACCCAGAGAGCGGTTAGAACATGAAGCTTGCTACCACAAGGAGCATTTGCGATTGGGAGGCAGTGGGGCAGTGGTATTGTCACTGGACAATTAATCCAGAAGACCCAGGGTTAATACTCTGGACAATTAATCCAGAAGACCCAGGGTTAATACTCTGGACAATTAATCCAGAAGACCCAGGGTTAATACTCTGGACAATTAATCCAGAAGACCCAGGGTTAATACTCTGGGGACTCGGGTTTGAATCTCACCATGGCAGATGGTGAAATTTGAATTCAAGAAAAACCTGGAATGAAGTGTTATTGTTGACCAGAAAGTGATTGTCATAAAATTCTATCTGATACACAAATGCCTCTTAGGGAAGGAAATCTGTCATCCTTAGCTGGGCTGGCCTACACGTGACTCCAGATCCAGACCTCCCCACAGCAATGTAGTTGACTCTTAATCTGTGCAGTAAATGCTGTCATGATGTGGAGATGCCAGCGTTGGACTGGGGTAAACACAGTAAGAAGTCTCACAGCACCAGGTTAAAGTCCAACATGTTTATTTGGTAGCAATGCCACTAGCTTTCGGAGCGCTGCTCCTTCGCTCACCTGACGAAGAAGCAGCGCTCCGAAAGCTAGTGGTGTTTGCTACCAAATAAACCTGTTGGACTTTAACCTGGTGCTGTGAGACTTCTTACTGAGTAAATGCTGGCCCAGCCAGTGTTTCCCACATAAATGAATAGCACAAATACACTTAATGGGAAGCTGGATAAACACTTGAGGAGAAAGTAATGGAAGGTTATGCGCATAGGGTGTGATGCAGAGGAGTGGGAGGAGGCTTACGTAGAGCAGAAACCAGTTAGGCCAAATGACCTGTTTCAGTTCTGTAGACGTGATATAATTCTATGTAACACACCCTTGAGCAGACTATTTTACTGGACTGGCTTCACATAGAAACCGTGAGTCACCTCAGAACAGCCTACCCGAAATTCGACTGACTAATGCAACACATGAAGAATTTATTTGCACTTGCTTTTCTAATTTGTTTTTTCTGCATACAGTCATGGCCATCCAGTAACCTCTGTGCACTTAGCCCACAATGCAGCCAATATGAACAGAAGGAGAGTCCTTTCATCGGAGAGAAACCACCAACAAAGGAGCTAAAAGCCCACGTGATCACCAGAAACAGGCTCAGTAAGATGTCTCGGCCTTTGAAGTGGGTCCCTGCACTGTGGCCAAGACATCAGTTCAAAGGGAGCCAGAGAGGCTACACTCGCCATCCTCACTAAACCACAGGCATTCAATGACCCTCTGCTTCCGTTCCCAGTTGGCAATGGACAATCAAGCTGTCTTTAAAAAAAATCTTTGTTCTTGAGAGTTGGGGAACACTAAACAGGCAGCATTTATTGCCTATCCCTTGTTACCCTGTGAATGTGATCTTTCTTTAACCGTGTAAGGTCTGGCTCAGTTGGAAGCACTCTTTGCCTCTGAGTCGCAAAGCTCTGAGTTCAAGTCCAACTCCAAGCCTTGAGCACATAGAGGCTGACACTCCAGTGCAGTACCGAGGGAGTGCTGCATCGACAGAGATGCTGTCTTTCAGATGGGATATAAAACCAAGGCCCCATCTACCCATTCAGGTGGATGGAAAAGATCCCAGGGCACTATTCTGAAGAAGATCGGGGGAGTTTGCGTCAGCGTTCTGACTGATTTTTATCCCTCAATCACAGGTTATCTGGTCATTATCACATTGCTGCTTTTGGGAGCTTGCTGTATGCAAATTGGCTGCTGTGTTTCCTACATTACAACAGTGACTACATTTCAAATGTACTTTATTGTTTGTAAAGCACTTTGGGATGTCTAATGGTTGTGAAAAGTGCTATATGAATGCAAACATTGTGTTCTTTTCCTTTATAGCACTGTTTTTATAACTGAATGGTTGTTTCATTCAATGGTTTGGTCATTCAAAACTCTACTTCCTGTATCCTCACTTGCACCAAATCTTGCTCACCATCAACTCCTTTGTTTGCTCATCTACGCTGGTCCCAGTCCAGCAACGCTTCAACTTTAAAATTCTCTTTCTTGTTTTCAAATCTCTCCCCCGCCCTTCCATGTTTTTGTAACATCCTTCAGATTCACCATCCTCAGGGAATTCTGCACGCCTCTAATTCCAACTTCTTGTGAATCACCGGATTTCTATTGCTCTACATTGGCAGCCATATCTTCAGCTGTCTAGGCCCCAACCTCTGCTAATTCAACCCATCCACCAATCGCCAAGAGCTGAGGTTTCTTGCTGCTTGCGGTTCCCTACATCACCTCACGTATCTGTTCATCCGTGCGAGAGCGCAGGGTTTAGTGTGGATGGGTCATTTAATGAGGGGCAGTATCACAGCTGAGCCTAAGCTAAGCCTCCCCAACAAGTGTGTGCACATAAATGTCAGATGCCTGCTTGCCGACATTTAACACAGCGCCAGGGTCCTGGGTTCGATTCCTGGCTTGGGTCACTGTCTGTGTGGAGTTTGCACATTCTTCCCGTGTCTGCGTGGGTTTCCCCCGGGTGCTCCGGTTTCCTCCCACAGTCCAAAGATGTGCGGGTTAGGTGGATTAGTCATGCCAAATTATCCATTGCGTCAGGGGGACTAGCTCAGGTAAATGCATGGGGTTATGGGGATAGGACCTGGATGGGATTATGGTCGGTGCAGACTCAATGGACCAAATGGCCTCTTTCTGCACTGTAGGATTCTATGATTCTATGAGGAGATAATCTATCACCAGGTGCACAAGAGAGTTTGCTGGAGTGATGGAACCCTGGTCAGTTTTCTCTTCCCTCACCCAATGGTTCTGAGGACAATGTACAATGATTCAACTGACACCCTGAATCTGGAATCGAATCAGGAATGTTCCTGGAATCGGATGGCGTTGTCTGTTGCTGGTTAAATTCAGGGTGGGAGGAAATCTATCGTAATTCGGCTTAAAAGGTCCTCCAGGTTTTGCTGCGAGTCTCACACCTTCACTACTGGAAACAGAACAGAAAGGGGGGGGGGGGCTGTGTCTTTAAAGCTTGATTTTCTCCAGCTTGTGCTTATCTTTTCCCCCTCTTTCTGGTTCCTTCTCCTTTCACATTCCACACTCTGTCAGCGTGCTGCACTCCTCACCTTGCCCAATCATGCTTAAATGTCACCAGCACTGGGCGGCCAAAAGCAGAGAATTGCCGCACCGTCCTAATTGGCAAAAGCATTGGTTGATGGCCATTCTTGTAACCGGCCAATTATAACAAGCAGGGGGAAAGGAATCAAAATGGTTCAGTCTCATATTTCCTGCTGTGTTTTGCATTCAGCCCTGGAAATTCGGCAGGCTCCACTTGTTATTGTGGACGGCTGTACTTTGCAAACAGAAGCAGGGGGAAAATCAATTGAGCTAAACCATTAACACGAAGCACACACACAAAAAATACACTGCTGTAAATTGCTGAAGATACACAGCATTTCACGCCCTCCTCCCTATCCCCCCCCCCGCAGGAGCAGTTGTAATGGAGTTGTCACCAAGGGATAAATATTACTCTTCTTCAAATCATGTCCTGGGATATTTTATATCCACTCGAGACGGCAGATGCCTGATCTGAAAAATGGCACCTCTGACAGTGCAGCACTCCCTGGGTGCTGGCACCGGAAGCGCCAGTGTGGATTTTGCACTCAAATCTCTACAGTGTGTTTAAACACACAACCTTCTGAAGCAGAGACAAGAACGCTACTCTCTGAGTTGTGGCTGATATCTAACATGACACACAGCACAAAAGGAGGCCATTAGACACACGGTGCCTGTGTCAGTTCTTTTAAAGAGGTATCCAATTAGCTCCAGTCCCCTCTGCTCTCTCCCTGTAGCCGTCAATGTTTTCTTTCCAAGTATTTATCCACTTCCCTTTTGAAAGTTACTGATGAATCTGCTTCCACTGGCCTTCCAAGATCACAACAGCTCGCTGCGAAAAAAAAAAAGATTCTCCTCATTCTGGCCCCTGCTTCTTTGACCTGGCTGCCGGCACACACTCAAACTCCGTGGGCCCCATTTATTTTCCTATCTAAACAGTGATAAGCTTGAAAGTTGCCTTCATGATGTGCAGTTGGCTGCAACACAAAATGTTAGTGCCTCTCCCACCTTCCCTGTGGACTCCGATCATTTTCCACACAAACTGACTCTTTGATCTCCATCCAGGCAGATGCTGGGCTCCATCCCAAATGGAAAAATTAATCATTTTTGCAATAATCAAATACTCCTCGGGTAAGAGGTTCTTTGCGGTCAGGTGCAAGCAGTTAGACTGATCAATCATTATTTTTTTAAACCTTCGTTGAAAGATCCTTTGGCTTGGCAAATGGATGTGTGTGACGGTAAATAATTTTAATTTGAGAGGGAGGGAGGAGGAGGGACAGAAGCGAGTGAGGGTGAAAGAAGGAACACGAGAAAAAGGTGGAGAGGCAGTAAAGGGGAGGAAAAAGAAAGGAAAAGATAGAAGGAGACACACAGACTGAAGGGTGAAAGAAACTGGAACGGACAAAGAAAGAGGAAGAACAAGAGGAGACAGGAATGTGGATAATAACCGAAAATAGAGGAAGAACCATAGAACCATAGAAATGGTACTGAAGCAGACCGAGGACAAGAGAGACAGACAAAGGTTCCAGGATACCTGTGTCAGATCTCCAGTTACCCTCTTAGCTTCACTCTCCTTTTACTTTCAAAATGCTTATTTACTTAACTTTTTAAACTGTTACGGCACGGTGGCACAGTGGTTAGCACTGCTGTCTCACAGCGCCAGGGACCCAGGTTCAATTCCGACCTCGGGTCACTGTCAGTGTGGAGTCTGCACGTTCTCCCCGTGTCTGCGTGGGTTTCCTCCGGGTGCTCCGGTTTCCTCCCACACTCCAAAGATGTGCAGGTTTGGGGGATTGGCCATTGCTAAATTGCCCCTTAGTGTCCCCAAGATATAAAGTAAAAGTGTATTTATTAGTCACAAGTAAGGCTTACATTAACACTGCAATGAAGTTACTGTGAAATTCCCCTGGTCACCACACTCAGGCGCCTGTTCGGGTACATTGAGGGAGAACTTAGCACGGCCAATGCACCCTAACCAGCACGTCTTTCAAACAATGGGAAGAAACTGGAGCACCCAGAGGAAACCCACACAGACACGGGGAGAATGTGCAAACTCCACAGTGACCCAAGCCGGGAATTGAACCCGGGTCCCTGGCATTGTGAGGCAGCAGTGCTAACCACTGTGCCACCGTGCCGGTATAAAGGTTAGGTTGATTAGTCATGGTAGATGTGCGGGGTCCTGGGGATGGAGGGTGCGGTGGGTGGACCTGGGTAAGATGCTCTTCTGGAGAGTTAGTGCAGGCACAATGGGCCGAATGGCCTCCTTCTGCACTGTAGGGATTGTATGGATATGGATTCTGTTTCTGCAGGAGCATTCCCAACAGCCTCAGTCTATACAAAGAGAAAAATAAAGAGACAAAGAGAATGAAAGGAGAGAAAGCAATTAAGGAAGGAAAAAAACACAAGTGAGACACACATGGAACAGAGAAGATGAGAGAGAGCCACAGGCAGAGAGAGAAACAGCAGAATCAAGCTGAATTCTGCACTCACAGTCCGAGAGCTAAACATGACCACTGCCACCAGGAGGTTTGTGTGGTTGAACATTAACTGTTGATTGCTAACACACAATTATACACATATCTCCAAGGTATAGCCCTGTCTATATGTTATCTTCATGCTGACTTCTGTCAGATTCTCGACACGCCATCATACTCTGTCCTGTCACTCTCGACATCACAATGTGGGCGGAACTGTGTTCCAGTCCCAGATTAACCCCTGCTATGCTGAACACCCCTACACTGCACAATGCACCTGTGACATGTCTGCCTCTGCAGAGCTCTCCGTCCGATATTCTTTGCCTTAAACTCCTAAACCTTCTCAAACAGGATTTTCTGCCTCTGATGAGACATCCGTGGGGCGCAAGGCATGAAATCAAAACACAAAATGTGGTGCTGTGCTGGTGACAGAATCACTCTTGGAGCTGGGGCTTTGATGGAAGTCACACCGAGTCGGGGGGCGGTGGCGGAGGGGGTGGGGGAGAAACCAAGGGAGGGAAGGTGATCAGATCAGGCCTGGGTGGACAGGTCCACTGATCATCCTATTGGCTCACCCCCCTGATGCTGAGCTTGATGGTAACTCCCAGCAATTATGCCTCTTGGCAATTCCCTTGTCCACTAACCCCCTCCATTGAAAAGCTCAATTCCATTCACCCAGCCCCCAAAAACATTTTTGTTATTGTATGCGGTTTCTGGATAAAGCAAAATTCCCACTGGGAATGAGGAATGCTCCACAAGATTTCCAAAGTCTGAGCCAGAGAATACAGGAAGAATGGGGAAACCAAACCATAATAACAGCAGGCATTGCACTTTCATTTGAATTTTTTGCACTCTTGAATGTTTCTAATGTATTCCTTTGCCTTCCTGGAACTTGCATAAAGTCCTGTCAGCTGATTTCCAGCAACTCTTTTCTTTTGATTCGGGTTTCGATATCTGCAGGGATTATCTGCTCGGATTCCCATTGCTTCCTGAACAATCCTACCTCCATCCTCACAGTACTTTTCCCCACTTTCACCCTCCCTCCTCAGGGCACTGACAATCTCACTGCCCACCAGGGGATTATGGAGGCCGCCCGTCTTAGCTTCTGCTTCCTCCTCTTTGCACCTGCCAAGACCACCCTCGGATAAGATCCAAAGAGTCAGCATGGATTTATTGGACTGACTGGCCTGTTTCTGTGCGTCTCTGCACAGCTCCTAAATAATGGCAATCTCAAAAGTTAATCCAAATTGACAATGTCATGTTGCGGGCATTTAGGAAATGTTAATATCATAGAAAGCATAGAAACCCCTCCAGTGCAGAAAGAGGCCATTCGGCCCATCGAGTCTGCACCGACAACAATCCCACCCAGGCTCTACCCCCATACCCCTACATATTTTACCCGCTAATCCCTCTAATATACACATCCCAGGATACTGAGGGGCAATTTTAGCATGGCCAATCAACCTAACCCGCACATCTTTGGACTATGGGAGGAAACCAGAGCACCCGGAGGAAACCCACGCAGACACGAGGAGAATGTGCAAACTCCACACAGACAGTGACCCAAGCCGGGAATCGAACCCAGGTCCCTGGAGCTGTGAAGCAGCAGTGCTAACCACTGTGCTACCGTGCCGCCCCCTCACTGGTGCATTGTTTTCTGAGACTGGGACTGGGACATTTTAAATTTCTTTTTTATTTTAATCATTCTAGGGATATATCGCTCTTGAGGTGGTGATAGTGGGCCACCTTCTTGAAACTCTCTCCAGTCTGTGTGCTGTGGGTACACCAACAGCGCTTTTCTCTGTCACCATTCAATACAACGAAGTGGCCTGTTAGGTAATTGCAGAGGACAGTTTAGAGACCGCCATATTGCTGAGAGTCTGGAGTCACATAGAACATTACAGCGCAGTACAGGCCCTTCGGCCCTCGATGTTGCGCCGACTAGTGGAACCAATCTAAAGCCCCTCTAATCTACACTATTCCAATATCGTCCATATGTTTATCCAATAACCACTTGAATGCTCTTAATGTTGACGAGTCCACCACTGCTGCAGGGAGGGCATTCCACGCCCTTACTACTCTCTGAGTAAAGAACCTACCTCTAACATCTGTCTTATATCTCTCACCCCTCAATTTAAAGCTATGTCTCCTCGTGCTAGCCAACACCATCCGAGGAAAAAGGCTCTCACTATCCACCCTATCTAATCCTCTAATCATCTTGTATGCCTCTATTAAGTCACCTCTTAACCTTCTTCTCTCTAAGGAAAACAACCTCAAGCCCCTCAGCCTTTCCTCATACGATTTTCCCACCATACCAGGCAACATCCTGGTAAATCTCCTCTGCACCCTTTCCAACACTTCCACATCTTTCCTATAATAGTGACCAGAACTGTACGCGATACTCCAAATGCGGCCACACCAGAGTTTTGTACAGTTGCAGCATGACCTCCTGGCTCCGAAACTCAATCCCTCTCCCAATAAAAGCTAACACACCGTACGCCTTCTTAACAACCCTATCAACCTGGGTGCCAACTTTCAGGGATCTATGCACATGGACACCCAGATCCCTCTGTTCATCCACACTACCAAGTATCTTACCATTAGCCCAGTACTCTGTATTCCTGTTACTCCTCACAAAGTGAATCACCTCACACTTTTCCGCATTAAACTCCATTTGCCACCTCTCAGCCCAGCTCTGCAGCTTATCTATGTCCCTCTGTAACCTGCCACTTCCCTACAACTCCACCGACTTTAGTGTCATCCGCAAATTTACTAATCCATCCTTCTACGCCCTCATCCAGGTCATTTATAAAAATGACAAACAGCAGTGGCCCCAAAACAGATCCCTGCGGTACACCACTAGTAACTGAACTCCAGGATGAATATTTCCCATCAACCACGACCCTCTGTTTTCTTACAGCTAGCCAATTCCTGATCCAAACCACTAAATCACCCTCAATCCCATGCATCCGTATTTTCTGCAAAAGCTTACCATGGGGAACCTTATCAAACACTTTGCTGAAATCCATATACACCACATCAACCGCTTTACCCTCATCCACCTCTTTGGTCACCTTCTCAAAGAACTCAATAAGGTTTGTGAGGCACGACCTATCCTTCACAAAACCGTGCTGACTATCCCTAATCAAATTATTCCTTTCTAGGTGATTATAAATCCTATCTCTTATAATCCTTTCCAATACTTTGCCCACAACAGAAGTAAGGCTCACCGGTCTATAATTACCAGGGTTGACCCTACTCCCCTTCTTGAACAAGGGGACAACATTTGCTATCCTCCAGTCTTCTGGCACTGTTCCTGTAGACAATGACGACACAAAGATCAAAGCCAAAGGCTCTGCAATCTGCTCTCTAGCTTCCCAGAGAATCCTAGGATAAATCCCATCCGGCCCAGGGTATTTTTACCCTTTCCAGAATTGCTAACACCTCCTCCTTATGAACATCAATCCCATCCAGTCCAACAGCCTGCATCTCAGTACTCCCCTCGACAACACTGTCCCTCTCCAGTGTGAATACCGACGAAAAATATTCATTTAGTGCCTCTCCTATCTCTTCAGATTCCACGCACAACTTCCCACTACTGTCCTTGACTGGCCCTAATCTTACCCTCGCCATTCTTTTACTCCTGACATACCTATAGAAAGCTTTAGGGTTTTCCTTGATCCTACCTGTAGGGCATACTGGTTAAAGATGGCAGTTTTCCTTTGCTGTCAGTCATAGAATCCCTACAGTTCAGAAGAAGGCCATTAAATCTACTCACCCATCAACTATTTAACCTGAATGTGCTTTACTGGCAAAAGAATCAGAGGACAAATGACAATTTCCTTCAGCAACAGGTTGCGATGATTTTGGAATTCACTGCCTGAGCGGGTAGTGGGAGTAAACTATAAAAACTTGAATGGGAAAAATTGAGAAGCTACGGCAAAGGACATACCCAGGTTTACCCCGTATTTACCCTTCTAATCCCCCTAACTTTGGAACACTAAAGGGCAATTTAGCATGGCCAATCAACCTAATGTGCACATCATTGGAGTGTGGGAGGAAACCGGAGCACCCGGAGGAAACCCACGTGGACACAGACAGATAGTGACGCAAGCTGGGAATCGAACCAGGGTCCCTGGCGCTATGGGGCAGCAGTGCTAACCATTGCGCCACCGTGCCCCTCAGCAGTGAACCAGATGAGATTTTACAATGATTTCATGACTGTTATGAATGAGACGAACATTTTAGACCAGATTTGTTAATTAATTGAATTTAAATTCATGCAGCTGGCTGTGGAATCTGAATTCACATGTGTGAACCTTAGTTAGGCCGCACTTGGAATATAGTGTTCAATTCTGGTCGCCACACTACCAGAAGAACCTGGAGACTTTGGAGAGGGTACAGAAAAGATTTACCAGGATGTTGCCTGGTATGGAGGGCATTAGCAATGAGGGGAGGTTGAAGAAACTTGGTTTGTTCTCACTAGGACGTCGGAGGTCGAGGGGGCGACCTGATAGAAGTCTACAAGATTATGAGGGACATGGACAGAGTGGATAGTCAGAAGCTTTCTCCCAGGGTGGAAGAGTCAATTACTAGGGGGCATAGGTTTAAGGTGCGAGGGGCAAGGTTTAAAGGAGATGTACGAGGCAATTTTTTTACACAGAGGGCGGTGGGTGCCTGGAACTCGCTGTCGGGGGAGGTAATAGAAGCAGATACAATAGTGACTTTTAAGGGGTGTCTGAACAAATACATGAATAGGATGGGAATAGAGGGATATGGTCCCCGGAAGGATAGGGGGTTTTAGTTCAGTCGGGCAGCATGGTCGGTGCAGGCTTGGAGGGCCGAAGGGCCTGTTCCTGTGCTATAATTTTCTTTGTTGTTTGTTCAGTATAGGCTGGGTGTTTGGATTACTCATGAGTAACATTACCACTATGCTACCGTCCCCTGCAACCTGCACCTCAGTGCAAAGTGAAGCAGGTTTGGCTTTAACTTATCCTTTATCTGACCTTGAGGATATACAACTTGCAATATATCTCTTCCGCACCCATAGAAACCAAAACACAAATAAATATAAATTTACATAGTTTATGTAGTATTTGTGACAGTCCATTCGGCCCACCGGTGTATGCTGCTGTTCCTCCTCCTCCCCCTTTTCATCTAATTCTGGCAACATATCCTTCTATTCCATTTTCGTTCATTTAAAGAATCATTAAATCTACTCACCCATCAATTCTTTAACCTGAATGTGCTTTACTGGCAAAAGAATTAGAGGACAAATGAGAATTTCTTCATGCAGCAAGTTGCGATGCTTTGGGAATTCACAGCCTGAGCGAGTGGTGGGAGTAACTATCAAAAAGGAATTGGATAAACACTTGAGCGGGGAAAAATGGAGAAGCTATGGCAAAGGGCAGTTGGAGGAGTGGGACTAATTGGATCGTTCTTTTAAAAAGCTAGCGTAAACATGATGAGCCAAATAGCCTCCTGTGCTCTGTCATTCTTTGCTGTTCCAATTCCTCCCCCAGGAATTGATTATCATCAACCTACACCTAGGAAAGTGTACGCGCAAATTTATTTATTTTGGTGGTAGGAATTTGCACAATGGGGGTAACCCCCTCCCAAGATGGTTTTCCTACCCTCCTGCTCCTCGAAAACCCCATCATTCCTGTCTCTCTAAGTTACCAAAATGCTTGGTTGGCAGCTCCTGAGGCCGGAATTCCCTTCACAGTGAGGGGAGGAAGTGTCACTGTTGCCCGCACCACCACCCCCCCCCCCCCCCCCCCCCCCCCCGCCCCCCCCGCACCCCCTGCATGTTATGGCTGTGGGGCAGGCTTGCATAAAGCAAGCTGGCTTCCTGCAACTTTCCCTCCAGTGGGGGTCTGGGAAGAACCATCGACCCAGCTGCCAACCGCTCCCAGTAAAATGCAGTCTGATTGGTCTAGAGGAGGTGGGAATGGCAGAATCATAAACAGTCACCATCTCACTGCAAAATACAAGAGAAAAAGAATCAAAATTTGCAAAGAAAAAGAAACCAAAGTGGGGACATACACAGAAACATAGAAACTGGAAGCAGGAGGAGGCCATTCGGCCCTTCGAGCCTGCTCCGCCATTCATTCTGGTCATGACTGATCATTAAATTCAATACCCTGATTCCCCCCTTCCCCCTCATATTCCTTGATCCCTGTAGCCCCAAAAGCTATATCTAATTCCTTCTTGAGATTACACAACGTTTTGGCCTCAATTACATTCTGTGGTAGTGAATTCCACACATTCTCCACCCTCTGGGTGAAGAAATTTCTCCTCACCTCAGTTCTAAAAGGTTTACCCTTTATCCTCAAACTATTACCCCTAATTCTGGACTCCCCCACCATCAGGAACATTCTTTCTGAATCTACCCTGTCTAACCCTGTCAGAATTTTATAAGTTTCTATGAGATTCCATCTCACTTTTCTATACTCAAATGAATATAATCCTAACCAATTTAGTCTCTCCTCATATGACAGACCTGCCTCCCAGGAATCAGCCTGGTAAATCTTCGCTGCACTCCCTCTGTAGCAATAACATCCTTCCTCAGGTCAGGACACCAAAACTCCAATACTCCAGGTGTGGTCTCACCAATACCCTGTACAAATGCAGCAAAAAATCCCTATCCCTATACTCAAATTCTCTCGCTATGAAGGCCAACAGACCATTTGCCTTCTTTACTGCCTGCTGTACCTGTGCGCTTACTTTCAGCGACGAATGCATGAGGACACCAAGGTCTCGCTGAGTATCCACCTCTCTCAATTTACACCCATTCAAATAATAATGTCTTCCTATTATTGCTACCAAAGTGGATAACCTCACATTTATCCACATTATACTGCATCTTCCATGCATGTGCCCACACACTCAGCCTGTCCAAATCATGCTGAAGCATCTCTGTATCCTCCTCACAGCTCACCCTCCCACTTAACTTTGTATCATCTGCAAACTTGGAGATAATATTTAATTCCCTCATCCAAATCATTAATATATAAAGTAAACAGTTGGCGTCCTAGCACAGATCCCTGCGGTACCCCCTAGTCACTGCCTGCCATCAGAAAAAGACCCATTTATTCCAACTCTTTGCTTCCTGTCTGCTAACCAGCTTTCGATCCACCTTAAGACACAACCCACAATCCCATGTGCTTTAACAGGTAGTAATCTGCTGTGTAAGACCTTGTCGAAAGCCTTCTAGACTAAATAAACCACATCCACCGATTCTCCCTGGTCAACTCTACTGACAACATCCTCAAGAATTCCAGTAGATTTTTCAAGCATGATTTCCCTTTTGTAAATCCATGCTGACTTTGTCTGATTATACCACTGCCTTCCAAATGCTATGCTGTGAAGTTTTTGATAATAGACTCTAGCAACTACCCCAGTACCAACGTTAGGCTCACTGCTCTATAGTTCCTGTTTTCCCTCTATCTCCTTTTTGAATAGAGGGCTTACATTAGCTACCCTCCAATCTGTAGGAACCATTCCAGAATCCAAAGGAATTTTTTTTTAACTACAGCACAAAACAGGCCCTTCAGCCCCACAAGTTGTGCCGAACATATCCCTACCTTCTAGGCCTACCTATAACCCTCCATCCTATTAAGTCCCATGTACTCATCTAGGAGTCTCTTAAACGACCCTATTGAGTTTGCCT
The DNA here is from genome assembly GCF_964213995.1 of Mustelus asterias. Taxonomy (NCBI): domain Eukaryota; kingdom Metazoa; phylum Chordata; class Chondrichthyes; order Carcharhiniformes; family Triakidae; genus Mustelus; species Mustelus asterias. The sequence goes on from NC_135827.1 coordinate 39,192,888, forward strand.
CCATCACCACTGACGGCAGCCGATTCCACTCGCCCACCACCAATGGATCTACTATTTCTAGGACCACTTCCTTAAGTATTCTGGGATAAGATTATCAGACCCTGGAAATTTATCTTCCTTCAATCCCATTAATTTCTCTAAAACCATTTCTCTACTAATACTGATTTTCTTCAGCTCCTCACTAAAACTTGTGTTTCTCAGAACTTTCAGTACATTATTCATGTTTTCCTTTCCAAAGTACAAATTTAGTTCCTCAGCCACTTCTTTGTTCCCCATTATGAACTACCCCATTTCTGACGGAAAGGGGCCTTTTTGTCAATCTTTTTCTCTTTACATACCTTTAGAAACTTTTACAGTCAGTTTTTATGTTCCCTGCTAGCTTATTTTCATACTCTATTTTTCCCTTCTTAATCAATCCCTTTGTCCTCCTTTGCTGAATTTTAAACTGCTCCCAATCCTCAGGCCTATTGATTTTTCTTGCCAATTTGTATGCTTCGTCCTTGAATCTGATACTATCTCTAATTTCCCTTGAAAACCATGGTTTGGCCACAGTTCCCTTTCTTGAACCAAACAGGAAAAGACATTTGTTTGAATTCACCTATTCGTTCTGTAAATGCCTGACATTGCCTGTCCACTGTCTTTCCTTTCAGTTCATCATGGCCAACTCATATATGAGGTATATGCCTCATACCATCATAGTTACCTTTACTGAGATTCAGAATCTTGGTCTCAGAATCAACTATGTTACTATCCACTTTGATAAAGAATTCGACCATATTATGGTCACTCCTCCCCAAGGGTTCTCTCACAACTAGATTGCCAACTAATCCCTTCTCATTGCACAACACCCAGTCTAAGATTGCCTGTTCCCTTGTTTGTTTCTCAATGCATTGCTCCAGAAAACCATCCCGTATACACTCCAGAAATTCCTCCTCTATTGTACTGTGACTAATTTGACTCTCCCAATCTATATGCAGATTAAAGTCACCCACAGATGTCCTTTAACACATGCTTCTCTGATTTCCTGTCTAATGCTATTCCCAACATTACCGCTACAGTTTGGTGGTCTGTATACCACCCCCACAAATGTTTTTTGCCCCTTGGTGTTTCACAACTCAACCCATAGAGATCCACATCGTCTGTGCTAATATCTTTCCTCAATATCGTGTTGATATCTTTTTTAATCAACAATGCAACTCCATCACCTTTTCCATTCTGCCTGTCCTTCCTAAACACTGAATAGCCCTCAATATTTATTTCCCATCCTTGGTCACTTTGGAGCCATGTATCTGTAATCCTGACCATATCATACCCCCATACACCTATCTCCGCAACTAATTCATCCATTTTATTTTGAATGCTCCAAATGTTCAGGTACAAAACCTTAAGGCTAGTCCTTTTAACATTCCTTGTCCCGTTCCTACTATTTTTTCCTGTGTTCTTATCTGATTCTGACCTTTGATTTCTCTGCCTATCACTTTCCTTATTCCCCTTGCTGCCCTTTTCTATGCCTTTTGCGCCTCCTCTGTGTAGCGGAGCCAACCATGGTGCTCTGAATTTGGTTGGTGCTGTTATCCCCTGAAAGGCCATTCCTTTCAACACTATCCAAAATGGTATATATGTTTTGCAGGGGAATAGCCACGGGAGATTCCTGCACTGCCTGCCCAGTCCTCTTGTTCTGCCTGGTGGTCACCCATTCCTTTCCTGCCTGTGGGGTCTGAGCCTGCGGTGTGACCACCTCTCTGTACCTGCCACCCATGATACTCACCGCCTCGCGGATGCTCCACAGTGTCCCCAGACCCCACTCCAGCTCTGAAACTCAGGTATCCAGGAGCTGCAGCTGGAGACACTTCCTGCACACATGCTGGCTCTGGGAACTGGAAATGTTCCTGGTCTCCCACATAGAGCAAGAAGGGCAGACCGTGGCTTGGAGCTCTCCTGGCAGGTCTTACCCCTTTTAATTAAATTAACCCTTTTAATATCAAACAATATTGACGAGGACCCTTCTTCTCCGCTCTTTGTTATTATAGAATATATTTCTTACAAACAGTGAATCATAGAATGATATCTTAACGCTTATAACCAATTGTAATAGTAAGTAACCACCCAAACAACTGTTTGGATTTCCTTAGGAGATGTAAACTTGCACTTAGCTCTTTCTTAAAGTCTTTAAACCACCTGGCTCTACTCTTAGCTTCACGTTATCTTTAATTCTTTATCCTCCGAGCTTTGTTCACTAACTTTTATCTTGTTTCATTATTTAAGTTTCAGCTATTTAAACACAGTCCCTAATATCAGTTACTCACCAACCAATCAGCTTACTGCTTTCCCGTGACGTCACTCTTGGATGTTTCAAACTGAGTGCGCTGTTTGGCGGTTGTCCCTCAAGCCTCGCTCCCCCTCTATCCCCCATTCCCAGAGAGTGTCTCTCGCTGGACCCTGAACCTCACACTCCCTCTATCCCCCATTCCCAGAGAGTGTCTCTCGCTGGACCCCGAACCTTGCACTCCTATCTCCCACTCCCAGAGGATGTTCCTTGCTGGACCCCAAACCTCGCACCCTCTCTATCCCCCACTCCCAGGCAGTGCCCCTCGCTGGACCCTGAACCTCGCGCCCACTCTATCCCCCACGCCCAGAGAGTGTTCCTCGCTGGACCCCGAACCTTGGGTCCGTTCTATTCCCCACTCCCAGAGAGTGTTCCTCGCTGGACCCCGAACCTTGGGTCCGTTCTATCCCCCACGCCCAGAGAGTATCCCTCGCTGGACCCCGAACCTCGCGCCCACTCTATCCCCCACTCCCAGAGAGTGTTCCTCGCTGGACCCCGAACCTCATAGAGTCATACAGTCATAGAGGTTTACAGCATGGAAACAGGCCCTTCGGCCCAACTTGTCCATGCCGCTCTTTTTTTAAAAACCCCTAAGCTGGTCCCAATTGCCCGCATTTGGCCCATATCCCTCTATACCCATCTTACCCATGTAACTATCTAAATGCTTTTTAAAAGACAAAATTGTACCCGCCTCTACTACTGCCTCTGGTAGCTTGTTCCAGACACTCACCACGCTGTGTGAAAAAATTGCCCCTCTGGACACTTTTATATCTCTCCCCTCTCACCTTAAACCTATGCCCTCTAGTTTTAGACTCCCCTACCTTTGGGAAAAGATATCTAGCTGATCTGTGCCCCTCATTATTTTATAAACCTCTATAAGATCACCCCTCAGCCTCCTATGCTCCAGAAAAAAAAGTCCCAGTCTATCCAGCCTCTCATTATAACTCAATCCATTAACTCCCGGTAGCATCCTAGTAAGTGTTTTCTGCACTCTTTCTAGTTTAATAATATCCTTTCTATAATAGGGTGACCAGAATTGTACACAGTATTCTAAGTGTGGCCTTACCAATGTCTTGTACAACTTCAACAAGACGTCCCAACTCCTGTATTCAATGTTCTGACCGATGAAACCTCGCGCTCCCTCTATCCTTCGGTCCCAGAGAGTGTCCCTCGCTGGACCCCGAACCTCACACTCCCTCTATCCTCCACTCCAGAGAGTGTTCCTCGCTGGACCCCGAACCTCGCGCTCCCTCTATCCCCCACACCCAGGCAGTGCCCCTCGCTGCACCCTGAACCTTGTGCTCCCTCTATCCCCCACTCCCAGGCAGTGCCCCTCGCTGGACTCCAAAACTCACGCTCCCTCTATCCTCTGCTCCAGAGACTGTCCCTCACTGGACCTTGAACCTCACGCTCCCTCTATCCTCTGCTCCAGAGACTGTCCCTCACTGGACCCCAAGCCCCACAGTCCCTCTATCCTCCACTCCCTGAAGAGTGTCCCTCACAGGTCTGGTGCTCTCCACTCCCTGAATTTGTGACAAATGTTGTGGTCTCAAATTGTTAAGGCAATGTGGAGAGTGGAAGGCTGTAAAGGGACTAACTGAATGGCTGCTCCTTGAGTTTGCACAGCTCCAAAGAAGCTGAATGTAAGAGGCCGAGGACAGAGGGGTCAGTGTGAGAGTAGAGAAGTAAAATGACAAACGATTGGGAACTTGGGGCTCAAACTTGTGGACTGAACAGGAAGCAGTCGCCCCGTTTGCCTCTGGTCTCCCCACTGTACAGCAGACTGCAATGTGAGCAGCAAATGCAGTCCATTCAACTAGTTCGTTTAATCTCTCCTCATAATTTAATCCTTAGAGTCAGCTATCATTCTAATAAACCTACACTGCAATCCTTCCGAGGCCAATATACCCTTCCTAAAGTGTCATTCGCAGAGTTGCTCACAGTAATCCAGGTGTGGTCTAACCAGGGCTTTGTACATCTGAAGCATTACTTCTGCCCTTAGCATTCTGGCCCTTTAGAGACAATGGCCAGTGACCCATTGGTCTTTTAAAAGTTATTTTCTGTCCCTGTTCATGGTATTATAATGATCTCTGACCCCTCCCAAGTCCCTTTGAACCTCCACAGTCCACTGCTTTTAACTTTTCTCTGATCTAGGTTCTAGGTTGATGACCTCACTCTTCAGGGAGTGGAGGATAGAGGGACTATGGGGCTTGGGGTCCATATGCTGAATAAAGCATATTGTATCAAGTAGAAGGATCACATTAGTTTAGAAGATTGAGGTGTGAGCCAATCAGGGTTTTAAAAATAATAATCGAATTTATTGGAAACAAGAGAAATGATTTCCTCTGGTGGGATTAGAACAAGAACAAAGAACAATACAGTACAGGAACAGGCCCTTCGGCCCTCCAAGCCTGCACCTATCACGGAATCCTATCTACACCCAATCTACAGCCCAATCCATCACGCAAACCAGCCTCCCATCCCATTGACTCTGTCTACACTTCCCGCTGCCTCGGCAAAGCAGCCAGCATAATTAAGGACCCCACGCACCCCGGACATTCTCTCTTCCACCTTCTTCCTTCAGGAAAAAGATACAAAAGTCTGAGGTCACGTACCGACTGACTCAAAAACAGCTTCTTCCCTGCTGCTGTCAGACTTTTGAATGGACTTACCTCGCATTAAGTTGATCTTTTTCTACACCCTAGCTATGACTGTAACACTACATTCTGCACTCTCTCGTTTCCTTCTCTATGAACGGTATGTTTTATCTGTATAGCGCACAAGAAACAATACTTTTCACTGTATGTTAATACATGTGACAATAATAAATCAAATCAAATACCAACCATTTATATCCCTCTATTCCTCGTTTGTTCATATGCCTATCAAGGTATGTCTTAAATGTCACGAACGTAACTGCCTCAACCACCTCACTTGACAGTGCATGCCAGGCTCCCACCACCCTCTGTGTAAAGAACTCCCCCGCACATCTCCACTGAACCTTTCCCCACTTATATTGAACTTGTGCCCCCTTGTAATTGTCATTTCTGCCCTGGGAAAAAGCTTCCAACTGTTCACCCTATCCATACCCCTCATAATTTTATAAACTTCTATCAGGTCGCCCCTCAGCCTCCGTCTTTCCAGAGAGAACAATCCCAGTTTATTCAATCTCTCCTCATAACTAAAGATTACATCTGAAGATTACAGATAGACTGCTCAGGACTGAACAAGACCAGGATCATTTGAATGTTCATAGAAATCATCATCATAGAAACCCTACAGTACAGAAAGAGGCCATTCGGCCCATCGAGTCTGCACCGACCACAATCCCACCCAGGCCCTACCCCCATATCCCTACATATTTTACCCACTAATCCTTCTAATCTACGCATCCCAGGACACTAAGGGGCAATTTTAGCATGGCCAATCAACCTAACCCGCACATCTTTGGACTGTGGGAGGAAACCGGAGCACCCGGAGGAAACCCACGCAGACACGAGGAGAATGTGCAAACTCCACACAGACAGTGACCCAAGCCGGGAATCGAACCCAGGTCCCTGGAGCTGTGAAGCAGCAGTGCTAACCACTGTGCTACCATGCCGCCAGATGTTGCTGAGCCTCAAGGGACAGGAAGTGATGAGAAGGGGTGGCCTAGTGGTATTATCGCTAGACTGTTAATTCAGAAACTCAGCTAAAGTTCTGGGGACCCGGGTTCAAATCCTGCACTGGCAAACGGTGGAATTTGAATTCAATTTTTTTTTTTAAATCTGGAATTAAGAATCTACTGATGACCATGAAACCATTGTCGATTGTCGGGGAAACCCATCTGGTTCACTAATGCGCTTTAGGGAAGGAAATCTGCCGTCCTTACCCTGGTCTGGCCTACATGTGACTCCAGAACCACCGCAATGTGGTTGACTCTCAATTGCCCTCCAAGGGCAACGAGGGATGGGCAATAAATGCTGGCCAACCAGTGACACCCATGTCCCATGAATGAATAAAATAAAAGCAAAGGTGGGAGAATGGGGTTGATAAATAGATTAGCTCTGATTTAATCGAATTGAGGGAGTGGAATGGTCTAATCCTGCTCCTATGTAACTGAGAGACCGATTACTTGTGGAATATTTCTGCAGTTTCGTGGGTGACTTTATTAAGGTGAAATTTTGTGACTCTCCTGTGCTACTTTCATGAGATCCATCATTCAGTGGAACGAGGCTCATGGTGTGTGAAGCGCGATGCTTCAAAGTCACAGTTAGCAATCTCTCCCACAACAATGGGCTTGAGCAAGCCTCAGGGCCCAGGGTGATTTATGGGATGAGCTATTCAGCATCAAAATTACTAACGTAAGAGGAATCACCTCCAGAACGGATCTCGTAAACCTACATGGTATCAGCTACATGGCAATGTGTAGAAATTCAAGGGCACTGCCACAAGCAGGTACGTGACTGAATAAGACAACTGGCAGGCACGGGCAGAATCGTCTGCTCTGAGCCTTAGGCCTGTGGCTGGTGGAAAGCGGGAGTACTTTCTACCACAGCGGGAAATCTCGCCAAATCGTGCAATGCCAGGGGTTTCCCAATGAGTCGCGTGGCAGGATGGGCAACAAGCCGCGTGCACCGTCATATTTAACAGGTGCCCAGACAGTTCATTCATCGCGGACTGGACTCTGGAGCAGAACATGGCAGGCCGGAGCCAAGCAGCACAGCCCCCAAGGTTCAGAGATTCTTCACTGGACACACTATTGAATGCAGTGGAGTGAGTACAGGAGGGATGTCATTTACCCAAGGGATGGGAGGGACTGGGCGCGGGTCTCAGTGGCAAGGCCACCATCTGTGCTGTCTGTGCATAAAAGCCCTTGGCAAGTTGCTGGGGTGCTGCCTCATAGCCCCATTGCACTCCATGTAGTCTGCAGGTAGGGAGGCAACTTTGGGTCGCTTACCGGGGGGAGACCCGGGGCAGTGGCGGGGGGGGGGGTTGCTGGATTTGGCATAGAGGGCAACTGCAGATGCAGACGTTACCGTGCCTCTCCTTCTAGCTGCTGGAGCCTGGGGCTCCGATAGGTCCTGCTGAAATGCCCTTGCAGGGTAACAGCAATTTTCAGATGGCAGAGTTGCCAATGGTGAAGATTGGCAAACATCACCTGCATCACAAGTGTTCACTCATCATCGTTTTTCCTTACGCAGGACAATTTAGCGCACAATAGGCACGAGAGACAGAGGGCGTGCCCAATTTCCCCTCTGCCCCCATAACTCAGAGTATGCAGAGCGGGCTACTGAGCTGGCAGGGGAGAACCATGACTGTTACCATGGTGATGGTGAGGCTCGCTTTCCCCAGCCATCCCGTGAGGAAGCATGCTTCATCTCTGCGTGTAGAAACCAGAGTGTGAGACTATGCAATGTAGGAGACAGCCAGTCACTCATTCTCTTCTCTTTCCATTCCAGGTGCCAGTAGGAAGAAGCTGAGGGCAAACCCCAAACCTGAGCCCATCCTCAGCCTGGGCCTACAGAGGAGTGAGGGGGATGATGGAACAATTCTCACCTGTACTACAGTTACAGTCATCACCTGCAGCCCCCACCAGCTCAGCGGCACACACCTTGGGTATCAGACCTAGTTTGGGCTGGGCCTCACACTCTGGTGGTCATCACACGGACATGTGTCCGCAGCAGGAGGAGGCTGGGAAAGCCAACATCATCGGCGCTCCAAGCACCGCCTGAGAGAGGTTTCTGCTAAATCAGATTCAGGTGACAAGCCTCTGGGAGTGGTCCTGGACAAGATGCAGCGAGAGGCAGGGGAACAGCAGGAAGAAGTGTCAGAGGCCCGCAACAGAGGGGCACGTGAGGTGGAGGACTCTGTCCACTTGCTCTCTGATGTAGTGGCACCGACATGTGTGCACATTGAGGTCTCCATGGGGAAGGTGGTGGATGCCATGGAGATCCCGATCCCGCAGATGTCCAGTTTCTGCCATTGATGTGTACAGATCAACCACTCCATCATTGTAGCCATGAGCAAAGTTTTGCAGTGGCTACACAAGAAGGGGTTGGGGCACCTCACCCTCCCTCCAGGTGTCCCTTTTCCTCAGGCAGTCAGGGAGGGGCCCTCGGGCACCCAAAGGGTGGAGGAACGACAGGTAGGCACCCCTGGGACCTCCACTCAAGACCCTCCAAGGGTGCTCAGGTGTTCAGAGTCCCCTCTGTCTGTGATACATCATCTCCAGTATCTGGGACTGTTGAGGGTCCACCTCTCCCAGAGCGGAAATCCAAACACAGCTGAGACCTTCCAGGCCTTGAACCTCCAGAGGACACCCACCAAATTCAACAGAGACAAGAGGGCAGAGTGGTTACTAGGCTGCCTCCATCCCTGCTGCAGATGTGGGGAAAACACCTGGATGCAGTAGTAGGAAATGTAAAATTAAGAAATTTTGAATTCACTCTGGTGACACGGATAGAACATAGAACATAGAACATTACAGTGCAGTATAGGCCCTTCGGCCCTCGATGTTGCACCGACCAGTGGAACCAATCTAAAGCCCCTCTAATCTACACTATTCCAATATCATCCATATGTTTATCCAATAACCATTTGAATGCTCTTAATGTTGACGAGTCCACTACTGCTGCAGGCAGGGCATTCCACGCCCTTACTATTCTCTGAGTAAAGAACCTACCTCTAACATCTGTCTTATATCTCTCACCCCTCAATTTAAAGCTATGTCCCCTCGTGCTAGCCATCACCATCTGAGGAAAAAGGCTCTCACTATCCACCCTATCTAATCCTCTGATCATCTTGTATGCCTCTATTAAGTCACCTCTTAACCTTCTTCTCTCTAACGAAAACAACCTCAAGCCCCTCAGCCTTTCCTCATACGATGCACTGTTATTGTTCATTGTTGCTGCACACTTGTAAATATATATGTGTATAGTTGCATTTCATGGAGGTCTCCTCAGTTTTTACTGTTCCAGGTGGGATGGTATGATCCCAGCCAATATTAGCAACAGCTCAAGCAGTCAGATCTTCCGTAGCTTTTGGTCAAATTCTTCAACTTGGCTATGAACCAATCAGCTACATTTTAACCTAACCCACAGTGTGGAAAATGGCACATTTGAATCTCATGCCCAACGTTGCAATTAGTCTTTGTTACTCCCACCTGATTCAAGTTAGGTGGATTAGTCATGGTAAATGCATGGGGTTACAGGGATAGGGCGGAGAGGGGTGGGCCTGGGTAAGATGCTCTTTCTGAATTGGTGCAGACTCCTATGGGCCGAATGGTCTCGTCCTGCACTGTAGGGATTCTATGATTCGATGAAGACTCTAAATCGCTCCCCTACTCACCCCCTCACAACCATCTCCAAATTGTACTGTCCATTGAGGGTATAAGTGGGTTAAATGAGCACCCTGTGAAACAGCTGCATCAGATCACCTTTCTCTCATTAGTGAATCAATGTGTAATTGGCTGGAATGATGTGTGTGAGCAGACTGGTCATTACAGAACTGATTAACCATTCTGTCTGCTCGGTGCACACACAATGCATTCTGGAAAATGGCACATTGTCAACCTATCATTTTCGCTTCATGGAAACCCGAAGGTTTGGGGTGTGTGTAACTTCCCAATTATACAGCATGAATAATGAGAGGAAAGCTCTCCTGGTCTAACCACACAGTGCCAATGGACAAACAGAAATCCACTGCATGACCCTACCACACAGAATGTACTACACCCTTGACAAATTCAGAGTCTTGGGACGTGGACGCCGCTAGCAACATTTACCCCGTGAAAGCTCGTGATTCCAAATAAACCCGTTGGACTTTAACCTGGTGTTGTGAGATTTCTTACTGTGCCCACCCCAGTCCAACGCCGGCATCTCCACATCATAACATTTCCCAAATATTGGGAAGATCTAAATCATTTACTTGGGCCCCGCCTTCAATTCTGTTCCTTAGTCACCAACTCCATTCCTTTCCCTAGCAACAGTCTGAGTTTGAACCAGACTGCACATAATTTAAGATGAGCTTATGATCAATATTTTCACTAAGACCACTTACTTCCTCCATAACATTGCCCAAATCCTCCCCTGCTTAAGCCCATCTGCTACTGAAGTCTTCCTTTGTTACCTCAAGAGTGCCAAACTCCAGGCCTGCCTCTCGCTGTTCTGCTCACTTGACACAATCCAAAACTTCAAACTCACACCAAATCCCGTTCCCCGATCACCCCATGCTCACTGACCCACATTAGCACCAGCTTCCTGTGGCCTTGATTTTAAAATTCCCATCCTTGTTTATAACCATGTCTTAGCCCCTCCTCATCTCTGTAACCTCCGCCAACCTCTCAAACCTCTGAGATATCTGCACTCCTTTAATTCTGGACTCTTGTGCATCCCAAATTTTAATTGTTCAATCATTGATGGTGGAGTTTCACTTGGCAAAGCCCAAGCTCTGGAATTCTTTGCCTAAACTATTCTGCCTCTCCATCTCACTTTCCTCTTTTCAGACACTCCTTAAAACCTAGTTCTTTGTCAAACCTTAGGTCATCTACCTGAATATTTCTTTGTGTAACTTGATGTCATATGTTGCTTGAGAACCCTCCTGTGAAGTGCTATATAAATAAAAGTTTTTCTTGTGTTTTTACTGCCCCTTCCAATTTGGCCTTGAGGAGGTAGTGGTGAGTCTCACTCTTTAATTACTGCAGTCCATTTGGTGCAGTTACACCCTTGGTGCTGTTGAGGGGGGGATGTTCCAGGATTTTGATCCAGCGACAGTGAAGGAAAGGCGATATTGTTCCAAGTCAAGGTGGTGTGTGATTTGGAGGGGAACTTGCAGGGGGTTGTGTTCCCGTGTATCTGTTGCACTTATCCTTCCAGGTGGTAGAGATTGGAGTTTGGAAGGTGCTGTCAAAGAAGCCTTGGTGAGTTGCTGCAGTGCATCTTGTAGATGGTTCACACTGTAGCTATGGTGAGCCAGTGATGGTGGGAGTGACTATTGAACCTTGTGGGGTCCATAGAAAGAAGTATGCAATGGCGTCCCCCAAGTAACATTATTAAAACCATTAAGATAAAGGCAAAATACTGCGGATGCTGGAATCTGAAACACAACCAGAAAATGCCAGAGAAACTCTGCAGGTCTGACAGTATCTGTGGGGAGAGAATAGAGCCAACGTTTTGAATCTGGAGATGCTGTCAGACCTGCTGGTAGAGATTGGGGTTTGGAAGGTGCTATCAAAGAAGCCTTGGTGAGCCTTGGGGCGGCACAGTAGCACAGTGGTTAGCACTGCTGCTTCACAGCGCCAAGGGACCTGGGTTCAATTCCCGGCTTAGGTCACTATCTGTGTGGAATTTGCACATTCTCCCCGTGTCTGTGTGGGTTTCCTCCGGGTGCTCCAGTTTCCTCCCACATTCTGAAAGATGTGCTGGTTAGGTGCGTTGGCCCGAACAGGCGTCAGACTGTGGTGACTAGGGGAATTTTCACAGTAACTTTATTGCAGTGTTAATGTAAGCCTACTTGTAACTAATAAATAAACTTTACTTTTACTTTACCTGGTGAGTTTCTCCAGCATTTTCTGTTTTTATTATTAGAACTATTGTTTGTCTTGGAATATAAATACAAACTTGGATATTTCGGGAACATTTTGAAGTTTGATGATGATAAAGAACTTGGCAACGTAGTAAATAGCATAGGACATAGGCAGGTTAGTGAAATGGGCAGACGCATGGTTGGCACGGTGGCTAGCACTGCTGCCTCACAGCGCCAGGGACATGGGTTCAATTCCTGGCCTTGGGTTACTGTCTGTGCGGAGTCTGCATGTTCTCCCCGGGTTTCCTCCGGTGGTTCCAGTTTCCTCCCCAGTCCGAAAGACGTGCTGGTTAGGTGCAATGGCCGTGCTAAATTCTCCCTCAGTGTACCCGAACAGACACCGGAGTGTGGCGACTAGGGGATTTTCACAGTAACTTCATTGCAGTGTTAATGTAAGCTTACTTGTGACACTAATATATTAAAAAAGATGTTATTGGATGCAAATAAGTGTGAAGTAGGCACTTTGGGAGAAACAACATGGAGAAAAGATATGATCTAAATGGTAGATATTCTGCCAAACATGTAAGAGTAGATAGACCTGGAAATACACAATCACTAATGCTCGAAAATGTTGCAGGACAGGTTGATAAGACCGTTTAGAATACATTCAGAACACTTGGCTTTGTAAATAGTGACACTGAATATAAAAATAAGGAACTTGTGTAAAACCTTTATAAGTTACTGATTGGACTATTGTGTCCAACACTATAGTAAGGATGCACCCTGGAGAGGGTTCACCAGGCTGATCCCCAGTCACGCGGGGATTCAGTTATGTGAAGGAACTGGGATTGTTCTCCTCAGAGCAGCGAACGTTATAGAGGATAGGGGAAGGAGGAAGAAACTGTTTCTTCTGGTAAGTGTGTCAACAAGCAGTGGTCATGGATTTATAATAATTGACAAAGGAACTAAAAGGTAAATGTGAAGAATTTTTTTCAGAGTTGATAAGTTCTGGAACTCAATACTTGAAAGTGTGGTAAAATCAGACTCCATAGGAAATTTCAGAAGGACACGTAATGAAGAGGACTAATTTGCAGAATTATGTGGGATTAAATTGAACAGGCGTGAGGGATTGAGTGACCTCCTTCTGTGTTACAAGATTCTATATTTCTGTGAATCAGATGAAGCCTGGGGTTATTTGAACTCAGTGAAACCTCACACATTTCTGGGTACGTTATTGTCCAATAAAAAGTTAGGCGTCTACTAGTTGCGTCCCTTGTGATGTTTTCACATTATGTTCAGTTCACTTATGAACATGTCTCTCCTTCCACCTGAGCTACTGACAGAAAGAATGTGACTTCCATCTGGCCCCTTGGCCAAGTGGCAGGATTGGGATAAAGAGCTTTGTCCATTGAGCATGAATGCTCCCTCTTCTCTGAACAAACAAATTAGGAGCGGGAGTGGGGAATTCAGCCCTTCGAGCCCACTTGCCATTTAACATGACCATTGCTGATCTTATCCTGGTCTCAACTCCACTTTCCTGCCTGCTCCCCATTTTGCCCGTTCCCCCACTTTTCATCAGAAACATATCTGTCACTTTCTTGAATCTGTTGATTGAGTTTGTCTCCACTGCGCCTGGGACAGTGAGTTCCACAGATTCACAACCTTCTGAGAGAATTAGTTTCTCCAAGAGTGGAAAATCCCACCCTAAGTCAACGGACCTTTGCACGATCTGTGTCCCACCCGTTATGTTTCCTGCGGCGAGCAGGATGGGAAAATTCCGTCCCACATATATGACCTCTTGTTCTAGACTGTCCCACAAGGGGGAACATATATTCAACATCCACTGAGCATTGGTTCTCCAACAGACTGTCTCACATTTAGTGGATAAACTCTTCTCCTGCACTCATACCCCAAAACAATTTGCATGTATGTCGCATTTTTACTAGAAAAAGTCCCAAAGGTATTTAGCAAGAGCAAGTTTGGCAGTAATTTACATAAGGAGGTTTTTGGACAGGTGGCGAGCTTCAAGCAGCTTCTTCAAGAGAGAGGCCGAGAGGTGGAGAGGTTTAGAAGAGAACCCCAGAGCATAGGGAGCTGAAGGCACAGACATTCATCGTGGAAGGAAAGGGAGGTGGCAGAGCACCGATATTGGAGGGTTGTGGGGCTGGAGCAGGTTACAGAGATAAGGAGAACTGAAGCCACTGGGGATATGAAAACAAGGATGAGAAATTTTAAATCGAGCTATTGCTGGGCTAGGAACCAATGTTGGTCAATGAGCACCAGGGTGATCGATGAACAGGACTTAGTGAGAAGTAGGATATGGGCAATGGAATTGTGGATAAGCTCAAGTTTATTTAGTATAGAAGACGGGAGGCTGTTCCAAAAAGCACTGGAATCATCGAGGTAACAAAAGCATTGATGAGAATTTCAGCAGCTGAGGTAGGGGCAGAGACCAGCGATGTTTTGGAAGTGGCAGTGGTGAGCCTAGGTGTTGGAGTGGGTGTGTAGTGGAAAACACAGGGTCAAGGCTGCGAAAGGTCTATTTCAGTCTCAGACAGTGATCAGGGAGTGGAGCAGGAGTCAGTAGGAACCCAACAATATGTTATCCCAGTCGCCCCTTTGGAGTCACAATGCAAATTTGGATGTTTCTTTGTTTGATTGGAAGGTTTATAATTGCAGCCCCAATCGGATTTTCACAAAGTCATGAAGCCTGTGATAGGGCACAAGTGGTTGAAAATAAACTTTACGTATAAACGTGAACGCAGACTTATGGTGCAGCAGTTCCCTTGCTCTCTCTACCCAGCCTCAATGTGATTTCACAGATGGTTTCATTCATTCCTTGAATTCCTGCCATGAAACAGCGCTGCAAAGAGTTTCAGCATGCCCAGAAAGGAAACCCAATAACAAACAAAAAGAATTCTCTTTTGTTTCTACCCGTCTTCTCCTCTTCCCTGGTGGGGTTTAATTCTTGAATGGTTACGTTGCTATGGGCACTGACAGTCACCGAGAATCGAATCAACATCAGCCTTTCTGGAATTACATAGTATTTACAGTACAGTAACAGACCATGTGCCCAACAAGTGTCCTCCTACCCTACTTCATCCAATCCTAACCAAATATTCTCTACTCCTTTCTTCCTTTTATGTATCTACTTTCCCCTTAAATATACCGATGCTATTCACATCAGCTACCCCTATGGTAACACTTTGCATATTCTCCCAACTCTCTTGTTAAGAGGTTCCTCACAAATTCCTTCTTCGATTTATTGGTAACTAGCTTACATTCCTCACCTTCAGTTTTGAACTTGCTTCACAATTGGAAACGTTCTATTGATCTGAGCTCGCTCGCAATCATACGGTCACACACATGCAACTTTTGATCAGGTGCGATTGAGTGGTGATTGACAGTAGGGTAGTTCCTCTCCCATCCCACCCTCACCATCCCCCCAGTAATCCAAAGGTGCTGAGGTCAGTTGTAGGGACTTACACAGACATCTGTGATCCCGCCTAGACAAGGAATATAACGGGATAAAAGCAAATTACTGCGGATGCTGGAATCAGAAACAAAAACAGAAAATGCTGGAAAATCTCAGCAAGTCTGACAGCATCTGAGGAGAGAGAATAGAGCCAACGTTTTGAGTCTGGATGACCCTACATCAGAGCTAAGAGATGACCAGCCTTTTTGCTATAACTATAACAATACATTCTGCACTCTCTCCTTTCCTTCTCTATGAACGGCATGCTTTGTCTGTATAGCGTGCAAGGAACAATACTTTTCACTATATACTAATACATGTGACAATAATAAATCAAATCAAAGGTCAGAATTAAAAAAAACAGTTGACAAATACAGACGGGAGAGTATATTATTGACTCATCCATTCCAAAAACCCGACAGTCCCATCACCTGACTGCTTCTCAAATTATGTAAGAACTTTCCCACTATACGGGACAGCTTCTACCATCATCCCTCAGTGTCTATTTGCCAGTTCACCCCATCCCTCCTTGTCCAGTGCCCCTATTTAATTTGACTTAGGTGTGTAGATCTCCCTTCCCTGGGCCTTTATGGATCTTACCTTCGTCAGTGAGGTCCTTCTTTCATGTTGCTTCTTCTCTCCTCTTTCCTTCCTCTTTTTCCTTCTCCTCTGTCAATATCATGGGATTATTCAGAACATCAGTGAGTGCCTCTACTTTTCCCTAAAATATACACAAGGTTTGCAATTATCCTGTAGAACTAGGATCAGGAATGAGGCTGTTTAGCCCCTCAAACCTGTTCACCATTTAATTAGACCATGATTGATCTGTACTTCATTTCCATTTACCTACCTTTGACCCTAAGCATATTCAAAAGGGTCTTTTATTTCATTATAATGAATGCAGGGTCCCCTATTATTTTTTTGCACCATAATATATCGGATTTGTTGTACACTTGGCAGCCTTCCATCTTGTGAGATGACTGTATGTGCCTTGGGGGTCAAGTCTGTTGTAAAATACATCTGGTGTAGCTCGAGCTCCACTCTGGCATGGCAGTCTCTGCTGCTTCTACCACAGATGAAGACAGAATAATGAGATGTAAAATAATATGTACAGTGTTGCCCACTGCTATAGGGTCTGCTTCATATTATAACATATACAGGATCGAGAGGGGTTGCTTTCGTATCACAATAGATACAGTTTCTGTTGTTATATCAGCTCAGGATGAGAGCTTTAACTAAATTCTAGCATCCACAATAACTACCCCTCTCCTCCCCCGCATCGCCTCCCCTTTACCCCCTCCTGTGGCCGGACTAAAACCTCCTGAATGCTGGAAGGACTCAATCGGGGGCAGGAAAATGTTGCTTTCACTCAAAGAAGAGTTTTGATGAAGTTACCAAAAATACTGATTGAAGGAAAGTTCCGATCCTACATTTCGTGTTGGTTTGGAGGGGGCTGGTGAACATCAGAATCCCCATTGGTTCTTCCACATGGAGTTAATCTTGGAGATTGCTACATGGTGTGGAGGGGGGGGGGGGGGGGGTGGGTGGGGTGCGGTTGGTGGTGGGGGAATGGGAAGGGATTGAAATCTAACCTACTGTCTGGACTCATACTTCCTCATCCTGGCTGGTCCTATTTTAGACTGTAACTGGGAGGCAACTTTTTGGAGGAAAACTAAGAGGAAACTACCTTGGTATGGGACTGGAGTCACATATAAGCCTAATAAGAACAACGGACTACCATGAACGAACCGGTTGGGATTCTGCCAACCTTTCATGATCAGTTTTACTGACACCAGCTCTTTTTATTCGGATCGGTTCCGTTTTTGTGAAACTGAATTCAAATTGACAAACTGGCAGGGTGGGGTTTTAAATTCCCTTCTCCAGATTGCATAACCCTGCCACAATCATACCTGAACCAGTTACAAATTCAATAGCCTGTTTACATCCAATGAAAAGCCAAAACAATTCTCCCACTCTGCTTTCATTGCCTTTGTGGTGTATCCTCTCCAAAATGTCCCTCTCCATTGAAAGATAAACTGGTCAGAAAATCCTCACTCAAAATCCTGCAACTCCCTCCCCAACAGCACGGTGAGTGTACCTGCATCACAAACACTGCAGCGGTTCAAAAAGGCAGCTCACCGACCCCTCCCCCCCCCCCCCCCCTCCCCACCACCACTTTGTCAAGGGCATTTTGGGATGGGCAATAAATGCCAGTCTTGCCAACAACACAAGTATCCCCTGAACCACTGATTTAAAAATAAATTGATCAGAATGTAACTTACCAATGATTTGTAAAAAGGGTTAAAATAACCTGTTTCAAACTATAATCAGATTCAGGACTGGAGACCTTTATGTCTGAGCCTCTGGGAGTGGCTCAAACACGAGTTCTTGGGAGGGGCTGGGGTGTTCGAATGAAGACCATTTGGCCATAACTCTACAGATTATGGTCTTCTGGTGTTTATGTGTCTTCCACAACCCCGAGTGTCTCTCTGAACCACTTCAAAGGGCAGTTAGGAGTCAATGATATTGGTCTGAATCAGGTAGGTTTTTAACAACAGCCTGACCGTTTTGTGGTCACTTTCACCGAGACCCGCTTTTTATTTAAGAAAAAAACAAATTCAAGTCTCAACCTAGCACATTGTGAATTAAGCTTGCATTCTCGACAGAGTTTCAGTCCAGGCCCCTGGATTATTAGTCCAGTTGCCGAACCACTACGTGATCACATCCTAAGGCACCACCCGCCTTTGATGGACTGATGATGCTTCAGCTTTTATGGGATGTACTAATTGGTATCCGTTTGAATCCCTGTCTTTGGAAAGAAGCCACCCAGAGTGGGAGGGCAATCGGTTCCGAGTTGCTTGTGTAGGTCGCGGTCGCAGAGAAGCCCTTCTTTTGGGTATTATCGAAATCTGTGCCAGTTTACTGTCGCGCACACACGCCTGGGCATCACCGTCGCTCAACACACAGGGAGATTAATAACCTTTAACCTTCCCTCCAATCCTCCCCCCATCCCAGCCTCCAACTCCTTCCGATCTCCGGCATGTCGTGGGGGGTGGGGGTGGGTGGTGGGGGATGGGAGCCGGAGGATAAACCAGCCAGTGTCACTCTGACTCATCTTCCGCCAGACGTTACACAGGGGAGCTGGCAGAGACTGAGTGCCCGCCCTGTCGGAAGGGACACGGACCCTGGCACAGCGCAGGCAGGAGACAGAGGCAGAAAAACAAGTTTAAAAAAAACATTTGAAAAAAGATACTCTCTCTGTTGTCTGTGCGTGTAACGAGAATTACAGCCGCAATCTGATAACGGGGAAGGGCCGGGCACGAGACGCAACCTGCACTCAAAAGCCGAAAGATCTCAAGCTGAAGAAACGCAGAATGAAACCCACCCTCAGGTTTATTGATGGGATCGTTTAAGCATTCGTCTACATTTCCACTTTACAAAAATAAAACAGCTTCTCCCAAACTGATACTGAGATAAACGCCGACAGAAATTCTCCCGATAATAAACACACTAACTACGGGGTCGGGAGGGGGAAGGGGGGGGGGAGAAATCCAGATCACAAACCTCCTCTTTTCTCTCTCCCCCTTTTCTGTATCCTCGATGGTGGATTCGAGCAGAATGAGTTCCAACAATGAGCGCTTGTTCAGCAGGATGCCAGCAGCTGGGAAATGACTGCATCTGACCTAAGTGCCAACGCTAGTGGTGCCAACTGCATGACATCACCAGGCTTCCCCCCCCGCCCCCCCCCCCCTCCACTCCCCTCCACCACCACCCCCCACCCGCCCAACCCCCCACCTCCCACTCTCCCACCTCCTCATTCAGTCAGCGAGCGGCCTGTGCAACATCGAGAATCACGGGAAAGAGGGTTGCTCACTGGGCAACTGCACATCACCCAAGAGGATAAAGGAAGCCTTTCTTTTGAATTTAAATGGCATTTCTCATTTTCTATTTCCCTTTTTAATCTAATGGCGAGTTCTTGACTTCCATGAGAAACGATTTTGTGTTCTGAAGCAGCGCCAGCACAGAAACAGGCCATTCGGCCCCTTTCGGTTTACACTGGCGTTTCTGCTTTATATAATTATTTTGTAATGTACTCTGGAAAATGCTGGTCTTAAAGACACACACCTTTTGGAAAAACTGTCCAACAATACAATTTATTTTTGTACTTGCCCAGAAGGCCGTTTCTTTTACAGTGAAACCTGTAAATGGGTTTTCCTCACCCCATCCCCCGATTCTGGGGTTAATTAAAAGAAGCTTACTCTTGTGTAAAGAATAGAATACCTTTGGTATCAGCGTTAGTGACCTCGAATATTCCTTCCCTGCCTCTGTTTCTCTTAATTCATTCTCATGATGTGGGCGTTGCTGATAAGGCCGGCATTCACTGTCTATCTTGAGCTGTCGTGAGAGGTTGATGGTGAGCTGCATTCTGAGAATCACACAGGACAGAAAATGGCCATTTGGCCCATCGGGGCTGTGCCAGCTCTTTAAACGGGCTATCCAATTGGCCCCACTCTGTCTGCTTTTTCCCCCATCGCTCTGCAATTTTTTCTCGACCGCAATCAATGTTGCCAGGCAACCCCAGGACCCAAAGAGAAGGTGTTAGCAATGGCAACTGAGGTAGAAGACAGTTGACGTTTGCGAGGACAAAGATGGCCTCTCTCACCCTGTAACCAATCACTCCATCCACCATTAGATCACAGTGGTAGCAATATATACCATCTACAAGATGCGCTGCAACAACTTGTCACGGCGCTTTCGATAGCAGCTTCTAAACCCGCAACTCCTACCGCCTGGAAGGACAAGGGCAACAGGAGCATGGGAATCTTGCCATCCCCAGGTTTTACACATCCTGATTTGGAAGTATGTCACCATATCTTCTGTTGCTGGGGTCAAAATCCTGGAACTCTCTCCCTAACAGCTCTGTGGGTGTAACCTGGACCACACGGACTGCAGTAGTCCAAGAAGATGGCTCACCATCTCAAAGTGGCAAGGGCAATGAGGCCCAGGGAATTGGAGTCACTGGCAGGGAGAGAAACTGGGCATGTTCTTCTCCAGAAACATAGCGGATAGGCTAAATGATGTCTCTCACCATCATGCATTGGATTCACAGGCAAGCCTTGCGAGGCTCCACGGACGTGTAATTCTACCTGAATCATAGAATCCTACAGTGCAGAAGGAGGCCATTCAGCCCATCGAGTCTGTACCGACCACAGTCCCACCCAGGCACTATCCCCATAACCCCATGCACTTACCCTAGTTAGTCCCCCTGACACTAAGGGACAATTTAGCATGGCCAATCCATCTAACCTGAACACCTTTGGACTGTGGGAGGAAACCAGAGCATCCGGAGGAATCCCATGCTATTCTAGAAGATTACTCAGGGCCAGGCTGAACTCATGAACTAACTGCATCTCCTAAAGGGGATCAGGGAGGAATTTCCCAGATTTTTCCGCCAATTAACCTGGGTTTTCCTGAATTGGTTTCCTCACCTCTTGAATGGCGTGGAGAGTGTGTCTGTATTGTGATGCTCAAGTGTCAGTGATCATGGGACAGGCTATCTAGCATTTTTGCTTCATGTTTGTACGTCTAGCTTTCAACTTCTTTTCTGACTGCATGTTGCTCTCCTTTCCACTGCATTCAATTCATCAGCTGCTCAGGACAAAATTCATCAACCACGTAATTAGTTCAATTATGATTACCAGACCCTAGTGAGCTCTTCCTCTGTGAGCTGAGATGGTGGTGGGCTATTTGACCACAGAGGCATCGTAGTCGAGCCTACTCCTGATGCACAGTCACATTTTTGAAGTGAGGGATCAGGGGGATCGGGAATCTAGAATCCCTACAGGAGGCCAATCGGCCCATCGAGACTGCACCGACCACAATCCCATCCAACCCCTCTCTCCGTAACTCCACGTATTTATCCTAGCTAATCCCCCTGACACTAAGTGGCAATTTAGCATGGCCAATCAACCTAACCCGCACATCTTTGGAGCGTGGGAGAAACCGGAGCACCCGGAGGAAACCCACGCAGACACGGGAAGAGCGTGCAGCCTCCACACAGACAGAGACCCAAGCCGGGAAATGAACCCGGGTCCCTGGCACTGTGAGGCAGCAGTGCTAACCGCTGTGTCACCATGTCGCCCGCAGTTGGTTACTCCCTAATTTGAGGCTTTTTCTGGTCTGTTTGGCATCAGCTAATCCTGAAACAGCACTAGGGCCCCGAGAAACTGTACCAGGATATAAAAAAAACCACATCCACAGTTCAGATCTATGGAGGTGTCACTAACATGCACTTGATCATATTGAGTGTTAACTGATGCTAATATTTAATTAAGTGATCCATTTTCATTTAATTGAAGAATTGTAACTATTACCAAGCACACATATCAGGTTACATGAATCAACAGAAAATATTACAGGAATACACTGCAAAACATTTTTTAAAATTAAATGTACTCACCCTGCATTAGCTGAAGACGAGTTAATTTATTTTTCATAAACATTTTAAAATAAAACGCAGAAAAATTAAAAAAGGTGGCACGGAGTAAAACTCCCACAAACAAACCCCCCCCCCCCCCCCCCCCACAGGGTCTGATCTCCTGCTGTCACTGAGGGTTAGCTGGGGTCAGGTAGAGTATCAAAGATGATTGTGAGCCGCAAGTGTCTGACGCAGAATCGAGATTGTTTGGAAACTGGGTCAGGCTAACGGTGGGATGATGGGAATGCAGTGTCATAGGGCCGGTCCCCTCCCTCCTCCCTCCTCCTCTCGCTCCAATTGAAAAGACAATCAGAAGAAGCTCTCCCTCTGCTACGCAGTTACAGAATTGCTAGACTGCTTTAATGGCCGGCAGTCTCGGTGAGAATATGCCAAGTTGACAATCCTTCACATGAATTTTCTGCATTCTGTGATGAGTCATATGTTCAATGCCTGTTTTAACCAGTGTTACTCTCCATCTCTTTCACAAGATTTCTTACAAGCCTCTCCCCTCCTGAAGGTGGTGGTTGATACCAGGTTTACATAAGAATATACAGGACTGAAACAGGCCCTTCAGCCCAACCAGACCATGCTGGATACGGCTCCAGCCTTCCTGCATTCTTGCCCAAATGTCTTCTCTTCGTAAGTCACATACTGGACAATGAATTGGCTGTCCGACCATCGGGGTCATCACAGCCATACTCAACAAAAGCAAATTACTGCGGATGCTGGAATCTGAGACCAAAAGAGAAAATGCTGGGAAATCTCAGCGGGTCTGGCAGCATCCGGAAGGAGAGGAAAGAGCTGACGTTTCGGTCTGGACTCAAAACGTCAGCTCTTTTCTCTCCTAACACAGCCATACTCAACCCTATCCTCACCCATCATCCCCTAGCTCTGCACACTTCCTAGTGGGGGAATGATTACTCGAGATAGTGTCAGAACCCCAAACGAGGGACAGGAAGTTAATTGCCTTTCAACTCCATACAGGACAGGCATCAAAACCTGGGTGTCTGTGATTTGTGCAATACTGTATAAAGGGGTTATTCACTCAGCCATCAGGAGAGCTTGTTTCAAATCAGCTGGAATGTGCAGCAGTTCGGAGGTCTTGTACATTCCCGCGTGTGTGACTGAATCATAGAATCCCTACAGTGCAGAAGGAGGCCATTCGGCCCATCGAGTCTGCAACGACAACAGCCCCACCCCAGGCTCTATCCTTACAACCCCACACATTTACCCCACTAATCCCTCTAAACTACACATCCCAGGACACTAGGTTCAATTTAGCATGGCCAATCAACCAATCGGGTGGCATGGTGGCACAGTGGTTAGCACTGCTGCCTCACAGCGCCAGGAACCTGGGTTCAATTCCGGCCTCGGGTCACTGTCTGTGACGAGTCTGTACATTCTCCCCATGTCTGCGTGGGTTTCCTCCGGGTGCTCTGGTTTCCTCCCACAGTCCAAAGATGTGCGGGTTAGGTTGATTGGCCATGCTAAATTGACCCTAGTGTCAGACGGATTAGCAGGGTAAATATGTGGGCTTGCGGGAATAGGGCCTGGGTGGGATTGTGGTCGGTGCAGACTCGATGGGCTGAATGGCCTCCTTCTGCACTGTTGGGATTCTATGATTCTAGAACCAAACGCGCACATTCTTGGACTGTGGGAGGAAACAGAAGCACCGCAGGAAACCCCATCTAACTCGAAACATTGGCTCTATTCTCTCTCCACAGATGCTGTCAGGCCTGCTGAGTTTCTCCAGCATTTTCTGTTTTTGTTTCAGGTTCCAGGATCCGCAGTATGTTGCCTTTATCTGTGTCACTGAGACTTGTGCATGTTTCCAATGTGACCAATGTGTCTGAAAAGGATCAGCAAAGATCTGGAGATGTTCAACCCTCTCCTTCCACAAGTCATCTAATTCTCTGCTACCCATATCCCGAATCGCACTGTTCAGCCATCATCCCCTCTGCTCACTGAGCCTCCACTGACCACCTTGATTTGAAAATTCTCATCCTCACTTTCAAATTGCTCCAGGTATTGCCCATCGCCTCCACCCCCACAACCATCCAAGATCCCTCGCCCCTTGAGCAACCTCTGCACCTCTCCTCTGCACCTCTCCTCTGCACCTCTCCTCTGCACCATGCATCCCTGGCAGCTGTCCCTTCAACTGCGTGAGCCCAAAGCTCTGCAATTCCCACACTAACCCCTCCATCTCACTCTCCTTCATGACAAACCTCTGCTTTAACACCCACCCCTCTGACCAAACCTTCGTCACCTGCCCTGCTGTTGACTCATTGGCTCACTGTCAATTGTCCTTTCATAATGCTCCTGCAAAATTCCTTGGGATATTTTCCCCATTTTAAAGGCACTATATAAATGCAAGTTGTTGTTATTCTGTACATAGAATCCCTACAGTACAGAAGGAGGCCATTCAGCCCATTGAGTCTGCACCGACCACAATCCCACCCAGGCCCTATTCCCGTAACCTCACTTATTTACCCTGCTAATTCCCCTGACACTAAAGGGCAATTTAGCATGGCCAATCAACCTAACCCGCACATCTTTAGACTGTGGGAGGAAACTGGAGCACCCGGAGGAAACCCACGCAGACACGGGGAGAACGTGCAAACTCCACACAGATAGTCATCCGAGGCCGAAACTGAACCGGGTCCCTGGCGCTGTGAGGCAGCAGTGCTAACCACTGTGCCACCGGGCCACCCATAACCTACAACCTACCCTAGTTTAGAAGGGTGAGGGGGGATCTTATTGAAATACTGCGAGGTCTGGATAGAGTGGACATGGAGAGGATGTTTCCACTAGTAGGAAAAACTAGAACTAGAGGGCACAACCTCAGGCTAAAGGGATGATCCTTTAAAACAGAAAAGAGGAGGAATTTCTTCAGCCAGAGAGTGGGGAATCTATGGAACTCTTTGCTGCAGAAGGCTGTGGAGGCCGGGTCATTGAATATCTTTAAGGCAGAGATGGATAGATTCTTGATTGATAAGGGGATCAGGGGTTATGGGGAAAAGGCAGGAGAATGGGATTGAGAAAATGATTGAATGACGGAGCAGACTCGATGGGCTGAGTGGCCTAATTCTGCTCCTATGTCTTATGGTTTTATGGTTTTAGCACAAGACTCTACCCTGCCTAGTTAATCTCCTGTGGGAAAGCTCTGTAGGAATGTTCCCTGAATGTCAAGTGTTCTCAAGGAAAAGTTGCAGATTATTCAGTCTCACCCAGAACAGATTGTTATAATCTGAAGCCCACTCATCAAATTATGTGCCTAAGCTTCATACTCGCCATACACCTCTTAGACTAAAATAGCTCGTTTTCTTCGCAATGAAAACTTCTAACAATCACTGAACATTCAGTGGTGCGAGACAGGGAGAAAGTGTCAGGGACAAAGACAGAGAAAGAAGAAAGCTGGAGAGAGCTGGCAGAAGAAGAAGATGAAGAATGAGCGGGACAGGAAAATAGAGACATGAGTGACGAGAGACAGAGAAAGATTCCGGGAGAGTGAGAGGGAAGTACTCTGACATAAACTGAACCGCTCACAGTATTTTAAGAACCAGGATGTCCCTTCCACTTACATCTTCTTCAATAAAACAAGTTTAGTTCTGCCATCCTATCCTCATACCTTAGAGCCTTAAATCCTGAGATTATCAAAGTCCTTCTGAAGGTTGAGGACCCAGAATACGCCATGGGGGCCAGCGAATGGGAGCAGTCCAGCCACCACCAATGGCAGAAGGTGGTTCGTGAAATGAACGCAGTTTCTCTTTGAACTGAGGGGAGTCGCCACGAACGATCAATGCTCTATGCAAATAATGTGTTGTGCACAAAGTCATTATTCAAACGAGTGGGTCACATTCACCTTTAAAACAATGGGACCGGCAATGGAGGTCATTCAGATAGAAAGGTCGAGCCATTAAAGATGAGGAAACAGAAAATATTTAAGTTCCAATTCAGAAAATGCACTATAATTCACTGTTGGATGGATTTGGAGGTTTTTCCTCAACATGCTCTGTGACATTACAAAGCAAATTAACACTTCTCTGGGTGTAATATCCTTTAGAGAGGGCATGGTGATGAATATCAGTGGGTGAAGGGGAACAGCACTCGGTCTACCTTGTTTTCAGCTATCACACCAGGATCCAAAGGGAAGGAAGTTTAAAGTTTATTTATTAGTGTCACATGTAGGCTTACATTAACACTGCAATGAAGTTACTGTGAAAATCCCCTAGTCGCCACACTCCGGTGTCTGTTCGGGTACACCGAGGGAGAATTTAGCATGGCCGATGCACTTAACCAGCAAGTATTTTGGACTGTGGGAGGAAACCGGAGCACCCGGAGGAAACGCGCGCAGACAGTGACCCAAGCCAGGAATCGAACCCAAGTCCCTAGCGCTGTGAGGCAGCAGTGCTAACCACTGTGCCACCGTGCCGCTGAGGAGGGGATGGCATGGAGGAAAGGGGAAGGGAGGGAAGGGGGGTAGAAGGAAAGGGGGGGGGGGGGGAGAAGGAAAGGGAAAGAGAGAAGAGGAGGGAGGGAAGGGGAGGAGAGGGGAGGGGAGCGGAGGAGAGGGGTGGGAAGGGGAGGTGAGGGAAAGGAAGGGGATTGGGGGTAAGGAAGAGAAAGATAGGGGGTAAGGGAAGAAGAGGGGAGGGAAGGGAATGGGAGGGAAGGGGACGGAGGAGAGAGGAGGGGAGGAGCGGAAAGGGGGAATTAAGGAGAGGTGAAGTAGGGGTGGGAAGGAGGGGCAGAGGGAGGAGTGGGAGGGGAAGTGGGAGGAGTGTAGGGAAGGGGGAGTTAAAGGGAGGGGAGAAGACAAAGGGGTTGTGGGGAGGAGAGGCAGGAGGAGAGAAAAGGAGGAGAAGAGAGGAAGGGAAAAGAGAGGGAAGGGAGGAGAGATGGCATGAAAGGAGCAAGATGAGTCTACAAAGGGAGCTTTAACTATGACATGGTGGTCTGATTGGATATTTATTTATCATTATTTATCTTGAAGCCACTCGTTCTGTTAAAACCTAGGAACAAAGTATGTATGTGCATTTATGGAAACGCAGACAAAAAGCCATTCAGCCTATGAGATTTTCCCTTATAGTTTTCTCCATGAACAATCCAAACTAATCCCATCCTTCTTCAGATCTTTGTCCGTAGGCAGATCGGACACACAGCGCTTTGACTTCCACATGACTAGAAGCAAGTCACGAACCCAGCCCAGTGGAATGGGGATCGAACCCCATTGCTGTTGGCACCAATTTGCTCCACACCAAACAAGGGGACGGAGTTGCTGTGGCATCATACATTTTTACACACAAGTTGTAGTCTGGAGCTGTGAATATTGATGGGAGAGGATCCGATTTCTTTCTATCGCGTGGCCAACCAGAAGTTTCCCAATCGTGTGCATTGGAAGGATTTTGAAGTTGATACTCAACCTGTTGTGGCCACGTTATGAATGCACCTTCCTTAGCCATCAAGTGGGACGTGAAGCCAAAGCTCAGAGGTAGAGATGCTACTACTGTGCCACAAAACCTCCCCTCATTTTGCTCAATAACCTTCCCAGAATTGGGAACACAGCACAGTTCACAATACGTCAGCTGTTGTACTCCGAAAGTCTCCTCACAAATTCAATATTAACTCTTCACTTTTTGTATTCAACCCATTTGGACACAAAACCAAAGGATCCATTTTCCCTTTCGATGATCTTTATTGCCATGTTTAAAGACCATGTACCCTTGCACCAAGGCTACATTTTCCTTTCCCTCTCCAGCTTTTGTGCTGCTGACTCTCATTTTGAAAAAAAAAACCTCACCCAGAGAATGACACAGCCCAGAAGGAGGCCATTCAGCCATCAAGTCTGTGCCAGCTCTTTTGAAAGAGTTTGCCAATTATTGCCACTGCCCTTTCCCCATAGCCCTGCAAATATTTTCCTTCTCAAGTACATATCCAAATTTCTTTTGAAAGTTATTGTCGAATCTGCTTCCACTGCCAGTGTGAGTTGACCAAAAAAAACTACAAAACCATCTCACATTTGTAGCAACTGAATGAGTTCAATCCTCACACAGGGACCTCTGCATGAGGTCCCTGCATCTCTATTCTTCAGATGCAATCAGGACATGAGTGTCTTGGTGGTCCTTGGAGTATCAAGGGTCGGCACGGTGGCACAGTGGTTAACACTGCTGCCTCACAGCTCCAGGAACCTGGATTCGATTCCCGGCTTGGGGTCACTGTCTGTGTGGAGTTTGCACATTCTCCCCGTGTCTGCGTGGGTTTCCTCCGGGTGCTCTGGTTTCCTTCCGCAGTTGAAAGATGTGCGGGTTAGGTTGATTGGCCGTGCTAAATTGCCCCTTATTGTCCCGGGATGTGTAGGTTAGAGGGATTAGTGGGGTAAATATGTGGGGTTGCGGGAATAGGGCCTGGGTGGGATTGTTGTCGGTGCAGACTCGATGGGCCAAATGGCCTCTTTCTGCACTGTAGGATTCTATGATAGTCTAATGATCCAGTCATCCTCGCGACAAGGGACAACCTTCTATATATATATATATACTTTTAAATTTATATATAGGTACATGTAAGTTTGACCTTGGAGTTCACAAGGGTTCTGGACTGGAGGTCCATTAGCAACGGGCTCCTATTTTTACGTGATGACAGATCGCTGAATTCCCTGACTCGGCATCCACAGTTGGTCAGACTGAGATGCTCTTGGACACGGTTCTGTTGCCAGCATTAGATCCCTGCAGTGTTTCTATTCCTGAGCACTGTCTCGCCAGTTTCAGCAACAGAACAGAGCCTATTATTAGAATGCAGATGAACAGATATCTATGAAAGAAGATGACTGTACCTCACTAATTGGGGCAAAACGTTCTTTCCCAGATGCACAAAAGGGAGAAGTACATTGACTCATTTTTATAGCTTCGATATGCAACTTCACCAAGATTATATGTTTTGAAAGATAAGATCGTGTAATTAAAGAGGGAATTTCAGGTACCCCAGAGTGGGTTACAGACTGCAATCTAATCAAAGGGTGGTTTATATATAGCATTACAGGTACTCGGATGCGAGTTTTCATCTCGATTAAGGCAGGGAATGTCTGTGTTAGTGACTTAAATATTTTCCATCATAGTTACTCAGTGTTTTAAATAAAATCAGAGTCGGGTGCACAGCAAATGACATTCTACTCAAATCCAATGTCCCTTAATCTCAACTGAAAAACAGCTCCCTCTACTGCAGCTCTCGTACATTTTTCCATGTCCAACACTGGACATGTGGCCCTCCGGAGCAGGATATACACTGTGCTCCAGGTATGGTCTATGTGGATCTTACGCTGGCAAAGAGTTGAACTCCAAAACTGGCAAAGCTTTGGTGGATTGTGATTGAGCGATGAGTAGTGTTTGCCAGTTCTGTGATTTGGAAAGCTGAAACGTACTTTTTTAGGCTTTGGAGCGAGGGATGATGATTGGAAATGAGGACAGGAGCCTCACATTGTTTGGAACCTCCCATTACACCCGAAACTATTCAGCTTCTGGGATTAGACAGTGCAGAAAGAGCCCATTCCACCCATCATGCTTTTGAAAGATCTTTCTAATTAGTCCCCTCTCCTTCCCTTCCCCCGTTGCCCTGCAAATGTTTCCTTTACAAGTATTTACCCAATACCCTTTTGAACATTACAACTGAATCTACTTCCACTGTTCTTTCAGGCAGCACATTCCACATTTCCCCTCAATCAAATTCAGACGGATAAACCCTCCTTTGACAACTCGAAGGGTTCAGTTTAAATTGACTCTGGACAGTCTCAGTCCAACTCAAATTAGGCACAAGCTTCCAGATAAATTTTGAGGGAATTGGCCACCATACTCAGAGAGGCTCTATCAGATTGGCGGTTTGTGAATGGAGTTGCCACACCTGTGCAGTCGAAGACATTCTTCCAAAATTGAGGTTAAGGCATTGAGTGTTCTGCCGGAGAGACCTTGAATCAGAATGTTAACCCCTTCGCTTGTTCTGATGTTGTGTGTATTCAGAGAAAGACATGCATTTCTTTCCTGGCAACACAATGTCCCAAAACAATAACAGTTAATGATGTAATTAATGTAGGAAACTCAACAAATGACTTGCACACAGCAAGATCCCACCAACAGCAATGTGATACTGGTCAGATATTCTGCATTTTTCTCAGTAGTGTGTCCCATCTCACCCTGGAGAAACAACTGGGGTTGATATAATTGACTACCACTCTCCGGGAGAGGGAGATGGAAATCCTCTTCCTTTTAACAATCGGACTGGGCTGCAATGCCCCAACACAGATGAATAGCTGCTGTTGAATCACCTCCTAATGTCACAAACATAAGATCGTGGGTGCCAGGCTGAGGTATGGCGTGCGGTTGGTGGGGGTGGTGAGGGGGGTGGTGGGGGGGTGGGGGGGTTGGTGGGGGTGAGGGGGGTGGTGGGGGGTGGTGAGGGGGGGGGGAGCGGGGGGGCTGCTGTCTTAGCCCTTGGAATTCTACATTCAGGATCAAGAGGGGATTTTTTTTAAAACCCTCTGAGGGGTGGAAGCAGAATGGGAATAGTTACTGGACTAGTAATCCAAAGGCCTGGAAATAGAAACTCAAACCCCAACAGGCCAGCTGGTAAATTTCAATTCAATTAATTAATAAAACTGGAATACAGTGCTAGCGACACTAATAATAATGAAACTACCAGATTGTCATTAAAACCTATCTGCTTCAATAACATCGGTCATGGAAGGAAATCTGCGTTCCTCACCTGGTCTGGCCTACTCCAGACCCAAAGCTTTATGGTTGATTCTTAACTGCCCTCTGAAATGGCCCAGCAAGATACTCATTGTAGGTGGTCTCCATTATCCGCTGAAGAGCAAAGATGGGCAATAGTTAGCCTTCCAGTGCAAAGAGTGGTTAGCACTGCTGCCTCACAGCGCCAGGGACCCGGGTTCAATTCCAGCTTGGGGTCACTGTCTGTGCGGAGTCGGCACGTTCTCCCCGTGTCTGCGTGGGTTTCCTCCAGGTTTTCCAGTTTCCTGCCACAGTCCAAAGATGTGCAGGTTAGGTGGGTTGGCCATGCTAAATTGCCCCTTAGTGTCTGGGGGGACTAGCTAGGGTAAATGCATGGGGTTATGGGGATAGGGCCTGGGTGGGATTGTGGTTGGTGCAGACTCGATGGGCCGAATGGCCTTCTTCTGCACTGTAGGGATTATATGATTCTGCAACTTGTTTGCAACCAAGTATTGCACATTCCAAAGTCCAGGACTACATACTCAGCGATGCACTAAAGCTTGGGACAAGGGTGCAATGGGGCAAGGACACTGTCTAAGGTCTTTCAGCCACAGTACATCGAGGGGCTGGAAACTGTGGAAAACCGCTATGGCAGTATATTTAACATGTTATTGAATATTATATATATCGACTGGAATTGTAAATTAAATGAGTAACAGGAAGCGTTGGAAGAAACTGATTAATTTCGCTCCTCATGTAATATCAAATTTGAACAATCATTGTAATGTTTGTTTATAAAATGAATAAAGTATATACTTTTCAGAAAAAAAAGATTAGTAATGGGTAATAAATTCTTGCCCTGCCAGTAACATGCATTTCTCAAGAATGAATAAAAATAGTGAAATGAGTTACAAAGATCAGCCCCCGACATAAAGGAACATTCATTTCACTTTGAGTAAATGTAATTACATCTTCTGCCAGAAGGGGTCACACTTTGAGAGACTATTTCCAGCAATGAATAATCAGGAATGATCTAATTTGATAAATATTATATTTGTTACTGTTATCTGACAATGAGCATGGGTCATAATGCTTTCGAAGGAAACTTAAGAGGCAAAAACTGCTTTCCAACAAATCAGTAAATCTAACATTAGGTAATATTCCGAATAATAGGATAACTGGGGTGAATAGTGATTTGCTTTAATTTTGTTTTCACTCTGGGACATGAACATATAAAAACACGCCTGTTGAATAATACTTATTTTTGTTTCTGTAATAATCTTCAAACTCAAACAGTTTAAGAGATTGTAGATGGTAAAGGAGCAAGATCACTTGTCGGTGCTTGGAAGAAGTAGAATTATAGGATCCTACAGTGCAGAAGGAGGCCATTCGGTCCATCGAGTCTGCACCGACCACAATCCCACCCAGGCCCTAACACCATGCATTTACCCTAGCCAGTCCCCCTGACAGTAAGGGGCAATTTAGCCTGGCCAATCCACCTAATCTGCACATCTTTGGACTGTGGGAGGAAACCGGAGCACCCGGAGGAAATCCATGCAGGTACGGGGAGAATGTGCAAACTCCACATAGACAGTCACCCGAGGCTGGGAATCGAATCCCGGTCCCTGGCGCTGTGAGGCAGCAGTGTTAACCACTGTGCCACCGTGCAGCCCAAGAATTATAAACTTTGATGCTTATCTTCAATATCTTCCAGGATTCTCACTTTTTTTCTGACTATGAATGCTGTTGAAGTACTGAATTTATAAACAGATTAACCCTTGGAATGTGAGCATTGCTGGCAAGGCCAGCATTTACCTTATTAACCTGAACCATTGAAAACAGTTCGATAGGAGTGACCACTTCAGCGGACCATTAAGAGTCAACCACATTGGTGTGGGCTGGAGTCACAGATAGTCCAAGATAGTAGGATGGCAGATTTCCCAAGCTATGGGGACATTAGTGAACTCCACTGGGTCATTATAACAATCCAGTACTGAGGGAGTGCTGCACTGCCTTTGAGATCAGACATTAACCCAAGGCCCCATCTGCCCTCTCAGGGGAATGCACAAGATCCCACAGCACTATTATGAAGAAGAATAGACTAATCTTTATCCTTCAACCAATATCACTAAAAATAGGTTATCTGGTTCTTGTCCGCTTGTTTTTGGGGGTTTGCTGTGCACAAATTGGTCGTCACATTTCCCTGCATTGAAAGCAGTGACGACACCTCAAAAGGTAACAGTTTTGGTCTCCTAGTCTGAGGAAGGACATTCTTGCTATTGAGGGAGTCCAGTGAAGATTCACCAGACTGATTCCTGGAATGGCAGGACTGACATATAAAGAGAGACTGGATCGGCTGGGCTTGTACTCACTGGTGTTTAGAAGAATGAGAAGGGATCTCATAGAAACATATAAAATCTTAATGGGGCTGGACAGGCTAAATGTCTTCCTGATGTTGGGGAAGTCCACAACTAGGGGTCACAGTCTAAGAATAAGCTGTAAGCCATTCAGGACTGAGATGAGGAAGAACCTCTTCACTCAGAGCGTTGTGAACCTGTGGAATTCTCTACCACAGAAAGCTGTTGGGATCAGTTCGTTAGATATATGTTCAAGAGGGAGCTGGGCGTGGCCCTTGCGGCTAAAGGGATCAAGGGGTCTGGAGAGAAAGTGGGAGTGGGACACTGAAAGTGCATGATCAGCCATGATCATATTGAATGGTGGTACAGGCTCGAAGGGCCGAATGGCCTCCTCCGGCACCTATTCACCATGTTTCTATGTCATGACTTCAGGCCACATGTTATAGAAATATAAGTCTTTCTATTTTCCTTTAGGATCTGTCTCTGGTATGATGCCTTCCTTGGTTGAAAGTTAATCCAAACTCGTGCAGAGAATGGCAGCCTTATTGAGCAATCAGTGGCAAAACCAATCTTTCAAGAGAGGAGGCATTCAAGATGGGGCGGGCACAAAAAGAGTTTAAAAAAGAACGCGGCCATGTGGCCTCTTAGTAATGATTATGATATTCAAGGTCCTGACATAGGTGAATTGCAAGAAACCATTCCAACATCAACCTGCATTTGTCTGCAGGTCTATACTTGTCCATACGTGTGCACAACAGCCCCAGATATTGCTGATTTGCCTCTTCAACCCTGAGTATCAAAGGGAAAGTGATTTATTACAAATCACACGCTGCTAATTAGCTGCCTGCTCTCCATCAATGTTGGCAGGCCAGGGAGAAAAACAGAACAGCTCCTTCCTTCCAAACCCAGTGACCTCCTCTATAATGGGCTAGAACCTGATACAGTGTAAACATCACAAAGTCAAGGCTGTCTGCACAGGTAAGGCAGCATTATACGTAGTGTAAGTAAAAGCAAAAATCGCAAAGAGATAGTAATACATTAATAACTGGACAAAACTGGCAAATAGATTTCAATGCAGGCAAGTATGAGGTCACCACTTTAAACTTGAAAAGACTTTCATTTATATGGCGCTACTTACGAACCCCAGCCGTCTCAAAGCCCTTTTACAACCAATTAAATACTTTTGAGACCAGGTCTGAGTAATTTTAAAAGGTAAAATGTTAAGAACATTGGAGATCCAAAGATGCTCACGGGTTTGTGAACATGAATCATTAAACATTCCTAACCTACACCACATCACCTGTAAAAAGGCAGCTCACCACCACCTTCTCCAGGGTAATGACTGATGGGCAGTAAATGCTGACCCCACCAGTGGCGCCCACGTCCTGTGAAAGAATAAATGTAAAAAACAAACAGAAAAATAATCATAAAGGCTAATGGAATGCTAATGAAAGGTGAGAATACAAGGGGGGCTGAAGCTTTTTAAAATTCATTTGTGGGACGTGGGCATCGCTGGCTGGGCCAGCATTTATTGCCCATCCCTGGTTGCCCTTGAGAAGCTGGTGGTGAGTTGCCTTCTCGAATCGCTGCAGTCCATGGTCTGTGGGTTGACCCTCAATGCCGTTAGGGAGGAATTTCCAGGATTTTAACTCCAGTGACTGTGAAGGAACCGCGATACATTTCCAAGTCAGGATGGCGAGTGGCTTGGATGGGAACTTGCAGGTGGTGACCTTCCCATTTATTTGCTGCCCTTGTCCCTCCAGATGGGAGTATTCATGAATTTGGAAGGTGCTAAGGATCTTTGGTGAATTGCTGCAGTGCATCTTGTAGATAGTACACACTGCTGCTACTGAGCGTCGGTGGTGGACGGATTGAATGTTTGTAGATGTGGTGCCAATCAAGGGTTGCTTTGTCCTGGATGGTGTCAAGCTTCTTGAGTGTTGTTGGAGCTGCACCCATCCAGGCAAGTGGGGAGTATTCCATCACACTCCTGACTTGTGCTTTGTAGATGGTGGATAGGTTTTGAGGAGTCAGGAGGTGAGTTACTCGCCGCAGTATTCCTAGCTTCTGACCTGCTCTTGTAGCCACTGTGTTTATGTGGTGAGTCTATTTGAGTTTCTGGTCAATGGTAACCCCAGGGATGTTGACAGTGGGTGATTCAGTGATGGTAACACCATTGAATGTCAAGGGGCGGTGGTTAGAGTGTCTCTTATTGGTGATGGTCATTGCCTGGCATTTGTGTGGCGCGAATGGTACTTGCCACTTGTCAGCCCAAGCCTGGATATTGTCCACATTTTGTTGCATTTGAACATGGACTGCTTCAGTATCTGAGGAGCCGCGAATGGTGCTGAACATTGTGCAATCATCGCGAACATCCCCACTTCTGACCTTATAATGAAGGGAAGATCATTGATGAAGCAGCTGAAGATTGTTGGGCCTAGGACACTACCCTGAGGGACTCCTGCAGAGATGTCCTGGAGCTGAGATGACTGACCCTCCACAACCATTTTCCTATGTATCAGGTATGACTCCAATACTTCAGAACCTGTCAGAACATACCTGGAGTACCGTCAACAGTTCCAGTCACACCTTAAAATCTTACTGACTGTCCTGGCTTGAGAGAATTCACATCTCTTTAACCTGTGCTTAACCCTCTCTCCACTCGCATTGTCTGTACCTGTAAAGACTTGATTACCTGTTAAGACTCGCATTCCAACCATTATCTTGTAATTGAGTCCGTGTCTATATATGCCCTGTTTGTGAACACAACTCTCCACTCACCTGATGAAGGAGCAGTGCTCCAAAAGTTCGTGCTACCAAATAAACCTGTTGGACTTTAACCTGGTGTTGTGAGACTTCTTACTGTGGTCACACCTTAGGAATGATACATTGACCTTGGAGGAAGTGCAGTAGATTTATCGGAATACAGACAAACATACCAATTAGGAGTTCAAAGTTTAAAAGTTTATTTATTAGTGTCACAAATAGGTTTACATTAACACTGCAATGAAGTTACTGTGAAAATCCCTCTGTCGTCACACTCCGGCGCCTGTTCGGGTACACTGAGGGAGGATTTAGCATGGCCAATGCACCTAACCAGCACGTCTTTCGGACTGTGGGAGAAAACTGGAGCAGCCGGAGGAAACCCACGTAGGCACTGGGAGAATGTACAGATTCTGCACAGATAGTGACCCAAGCTGGGAATCGAAACTGGGTTCCTGGGGCTGTGGAGCAGCAGCGCTAACCGCCGTGCCACTGGAATAGGCCATTCGGTTCTTTGAGCCTCCTCAAGCCCTTCAGTGTCTAATCTGATTGTGGCCTCAACTCTACTTTCCTGTCAACCCCCTATACCCTTTGACTCCCTTGTCAAGCACAAACCTATCTAATTTCGCCTTAAAAATAGTCAGTGGCCCAGCCTCCAAAGATCGCTGGAGAACAGGATTCCACATGCTAAGACCCTAATCTTTAAACTGTGTCCCATGGTTCCAGTCTCTTCCACAAGGGGAAACATCCACTCAGCTTCCACCCTGTCAAGCCCCCTCAGGACCTTACATGCTTCAATAAGAATGATAATTAGACTCTGAGGATTAAATTAAAAAGAAACGTTACACAAATTCGAGTTGTAATCCTTGGACGTAGGATAGAGGCAAATGGTTTCTACTTGTTGGGGAATCTATAGCCAGGGGACATAGCTTAAAAATTAAAGTTGCTTCTTTCAGAGGTGAATTTCAGAAACATTTTTACATGCAAAGGAGAGGGGAAAGGCTCGCCCATAGAAATGGAAATGTTAGGTTAACTGTTCATTTTAAATCTGAGATTGATAGATTTTCATTCACCAACGATCACGAGATAGAGTTGGGTACAAGGAGAACAAAGAACAAAGAAAAGTACAGCACAGGAACGGGCCCTTCGGCCCTCCAACCTGTGCCGATCATGATACCCTAACTAAACTAAAAAAAACCTTCTGCCCTTACTCGGTCCGTATCCCTCTATTCCCTCCACATTCTTGTACCCATCCAGATACCTCTTAAATGTTGCTAATGTGCCTGCTTCCACCACCTCCTCTGGCAGCGCGTTCCAGGCACTCACCATTCTCTGCATGGAAAACTTCCCCCGTACATCTCCCTTAAACTTTCCCTCCTCTCACCTTGAACCTGTGCCCCCTTGTAATTGACAGGGGGTAGCAGGGTGGCGCAGTGGTTAGCACTGCTGCCTCACAGCGCCAGAGACCCGGGTTCGATTCCCGGCTTGGGTCACTGTCTGTGCTGTTTGCATGTTCTCCCCGTGTCTGCATGGGTTTCCTCCGGGTGCTATGGTTTCCTCCCACAGTCTGAAAGACCTGCTGGTTAGGTGCATTGGCCCGAACAGGCGCCGGAGTGTGGCGACTAGGGAAATTTCAGTGTTAATGTAAACCTTACTTGTGACTAATAAATAAATAAGATAAACACTTCCTTCCTTGGACAAAGCCTCTGACTATCCATCTTGTCTATGCCTCTCATAATGTTGTATATAGTGTTAAGCCACAAATCGACAATGATCTAATTGAATAGCGGAACAACTCAGGGGGAATACTCCTATTGGATTTATTTGTTGCAGTTCAGTGTCTTTCCTTTAACACAGGCTGCCGATAGATGTGTTTTTCTCAGCCCCTCCCCCAATGAAGCCAGAGATCACTTGTCTGTGACTTTGACTATGTTAAAGATGCTATACAAGTGCACCTTTCTGTATTCCCCTCCCCTCCAACACTCTGGGAGAGTGGACACCCCGACACACCACACACCAGGAGCTGAGGGGAGAGGCACCTCGACCCTTGCAGTGTTTCTGTTTTGAGAGACACAACACCCCCTTCCCCTGCCCCTGATCTCACATCACGCACCCCTGCCCTCACCCCGCAGCTGGAAAGCTCACCCCGTGACCACACGGCGCTCAAACAGTTAACTGCACCCCGGGTCTCGATCACCGCCTGTGAACAGTTGGTCATGAAAGGGAAAAGCCGAGTTAACTCCCCTCAGCTGAAACCGCCCTGTCGAAGAGGCTGCCCAGAACAAACTCTCATGTGTGTTCAACAAAAATGTTGGAAGCCTGTTTAGATTCAGGCTCCTCTGTGCCAACTGAACTCTACCAGTGACATAGCTTCAACAGCGCTGGGCGGCATGCCAGACAGGCTGTCCATTACTAGGCAGACTGCTGATGCAGCCTTCTTTATCCTCAGGGTCTCTTTTTGTGAGAAAATGTCATCGCACAATACCTGGGCGTAGAGTCTTTTTTTAAAAGATTCTTTGGGTTTAGAGCACAACAGTTTACTTACATCAGTCAGTGGGTGTCCAGACTTCCAGACACATCTTATCAAGCAGGTAGAAAGAAAGGCTTGTCGTGTTCAGCTGGGCTCTCGCTCGCTCTCTCTCTCTCTGCAATCTGCTTTTTTTTTCTCTCTCCAACCACACTCAAGCACAAAGATTCATTGTTTTCCCTTCAGTGTGCCTCACACGGCTCTCACTAGCAAGGTCAACCATAACAGGTATCTGGTTTTAATTAAGTAACAGACATCACCACATTATCCCAGCACATTACAGCTACAAGATTGTACAGCCAAAGAGGTTTCTGTGTACAGAATCGCCCTCACTCTCACACTTACCCACCCACATCCTCACCCTCGCACCCCCACACCTCTCATCCTCACCCCCACACTCACCCCCTCACCCTCACACGCAGCCTCTTGCATGCACATACTTCCACACGCACACCCTCATACATACATTCACTCACATCCACACCCTCACATGTACATATACCCACACACACACATGTACATGTACTTATACACACACACACATGTACATGTAACTCTCATACACACACATCCTCACATGTACATGTACGTACACACACACACACACACACACACACATATGTACATGTTACTCTCATACACACACACCCTCACATGTACATGTACGTACACACTCACACATGTACATATACCCACACACACACATGTACATGTACTTATACACACACACCCACACCCTTACATGTACATGTTACTCATACATACACACACATCCTCACATGTACATGTACGTACACACACAATTTTATGTAATATTTTGATTTAAGTGATTGGGGAGGATGGTGGCAGATGGAGAATAATGTGGGGAAGTGTGAAATTATCCACTTTGATAGGAAGAATGGAAATGCAATAGTTCTTTAAAAATGTTGGTTTTTAGAGGGAATTGGGGTCCATGCACACAAATGACTGGATATCAAACTACTAAGAAGGTAAATGGTACGTTAGTCTTCATTGCAAGGAGTTTTGAGGAGAATGAGTAAGGAAATCCTGCTGCAATTATATAGGCTCAGTACCGCAGCTGGAGTACTGTCTATCATTTTGGTCTCCTTACCGGAGGAAAGGTCTACTTGCCTGAGAGCGAGTGTAATTGTGAGTCATTGGAGAGTTGTCCTATGAGGAGAGATTATGGAGAATGGGCCTATACTCACTGGAAATTAGAAAGCTGAGAGGTGTTCTCAATGAAATGTATAAAATTCTCACAGGGCTTGACAGAGTGGATACTGAGAGGCTATCTCCCTTGGCTGGAGACCATAGAACTTGGAGACAAAGGGGGTTGGCTAGTTAGAAGTTTAGTAGAAGACTGTGAATGCTTAGTCATTGATAAAATTGAAGAGATCGATAGATTTTTAGGCATTAAGGGAATCGTTGGATATGGGGATTGTGGGGATGGGTAGGACTGAGGTATAAAATCAGTAAAAATCCTCCTGATGGCTCAAGAGACTGAGTAGCCTACTTCTGCTCCTTCTAATGTTATTATTTATAGTTCAGTAGCAAAACTTACTGCAACCTGGGAAGCAGTTGGTTGTAGTACAGGAGTTTCCGGAGAAGCTGGGAGATGCAAATCTATGGTCCTGCAAGGTCACCACCAGTGGGGGAAGGGTGGCGTAACTACAGCGTGACGTGTTTACATGGGCAATTTCCATTATAAATGTTAATGTCAGAGCTATAATAATGGAAAAAAAACTTTCTAACTGAGGCAAACAATTCAGGAAAAGAATAAAGATATGTCTCGCATCGATCACCAAATTGTTCCAATTAGCACGTGCGCATTTTCCTGTTTGCAAGTGAAGTGAATTCTGCCACTCACTGACAATAAAGATGTGTTATTGGTTACTTCAACCTGAGTCAGATCATTTTAGCAGAACTCGATCCCTCAGATTATACACTCAGTAAATCAACTGGGGAAAATTTCCAGCATATCTCCCACTGACCTCACAACATCAAATAGCCTCACTCCCGTTCAATTCCATGAAAAGTCAATTTTGGATTTCAGAAGATTGAAATCTGAGTTCCCCAACGGTTTGAGTCTGAACGAGGAAGCGATGGGGTTGAGGAGTGAGGGGGAAGCGGGGGGGGAATGGAGTTCCAGGCTGTGAATCCACACCAAAGTGAATTTGAGATCAGAGGGATGGGGTAGAAGGCAGGGAGTTAGCTCAAGGAAGTGGATGAGAATGCTGATTATCCCTACGCTCTCCTGGCCAATCTCTCATTCTAATCTCCAAAATCTTCAGCTCATCTGAAACTCTCCTGCCCTTACCCTAACGCACGCAAAATTCTGTTCTCCCATCACCCCCTGTGCTCGCTGACGCACATTGCTTCTTGATCTAGCAGCACCTCGATTTTCAAATGTGACATTCCAGTCATTTTATGGTCATCATTAGTGATATCAACTTTGTATTCCAGATTTACTTAATCAACTGAATTTAAATTCCCAGATGTCAGGGTGGGACTCAAACTCATGTCTTCAGATTATTAATCCAGTAGCATGAACATTACCCTCACTCTGAGCAATATAAGAGTGTGGGTAGGTGGGATTGAGGTGAAAGGATGGGTGGGTGGATGGGTGAGATTAGTGATGCTCTTGCTGAAGTTGACAAAGTCCTTTTGCTGTTCTTATACCGTCCCCTGTTGGTATCATGTGAAAATCACACCATTACACTGACAGCCCAAATGCAGCTAAATTCAGTGTCAAGAAACTCACCCCATTCACAAGGCACCATCATCGCTACGGAGTCCTTTGGTGGTTGGAATATCCCCAGGATCATCGTTTAAAATAAGGCATTCTATTGCAGAGAGAAAAGAGCAAGCATTATTAATTATGCTTCACTGTAGAGTGAACCACTTTACTATGTGCACAATGCCAGGGTGAGATGGAAGGTAAAGGTAGAATTCAGAGGAACTGGCATTGTCTAATTTGATTGTTAACCCAGAGCCATTTTGAGTAGTCACTTCCGACTGCCTGGTATCAAAGCAGCCCTCGAATAAATCACAGTGTGTGGCTCAGAGGTGGTGAAGTTAGAATCACAAACTCACAGCCCAGAAGGAGGCCATGTGGCCCATCGTGGCCGTACTGGCTCTTTGAAAGGGCAGTTGTGCTTATGCCAAACCCCATTAAATTCTCAGGATCATGAACAAAGTGAACTTGGAGAAAAAGGGGGACAAAGAAAAACGATAATTAAAAAAACACAGAAACAATTGTAAATGGTGCCTATTAGACAAATCTGCTTGAGTTCTCAGGACAGTAAGAAGTTTAACAACACCAGGTTAAAGTCCAACAGGTTTATTTGGTAGCAAATAACATAAGCTTTCTTACTGTGCTTACCCCAGTCCAACGCCGGCATCTCCACATCATGAGTTCTCAGGATGCAGTGAGTAGCGCATCTCGACTAAAGAGAATCAGCCCCAAAATCAAACAGGACAGGGAGCTGGGATTGCGCCCAGAGCAACAACCCGCACACAAAGTTAGGGCAAACTGAACTGTGCTGAGAAGGATCATCAACTATCTTGTGGATACTGAGGCATGAGACAGTCCAAACAAATTACAGCAGAATAAAGGTTATAACTATCAGGAAAGATTAAACATGCTGGGGTTCCTTTCTACAGAAAAGAGGTTTATATACGGCATAAACACATTTGTACGTTTCAATGAGATCACCTCTCATTTGTCAAACTCGAGAGAATACAGGCCCA
Source organism: Mustelus asterias (assembly GCF_964213995.1). Lineage (NCBI taxonomy): Eukaryota > Metazoa > Chordata > Chondrichthyes > Carcharhiniformes > Triakidae > Mustelus > Mustelus asterias. Next base: position 39,234,782 of record NC_135827.1, read on the forward strand.
ATCTCCTCAATTTCTCCTCAATGGAAAATCCCGTCATTCCAGGAATCAGTCTGCTGAACCTCTGTTGCACCCTCTCTTTGGCAAGTATTTCCTTCCTTAGGTAAAGAGACCAAAATTGTACACAGTATTCCAGGTGGGGTCTCACCAAGGCCCTATATAATGCAGCAAAGACTTCTTCACTCCTGTACTCAAGCCACCTTACATTAAAGGCCAACATACCATTTGACTCTGTAATTACTTGCTGCACCTGCATGTCAGCTTCCACTGACTTCTGGACAAGGACTCCCCAGGTCCCTTTGGTCACTTCCTGTTCTCTCTCATTTTCAAAGACACTCTGCATTTCTGTTGTTCCCACCAAAGTGGCCATCTGCCATGTTTTTGCCACTCACTTAGTCTAGCTAGGTCCTCTTGAAGTCTCTTTCTATCCTCCTCACAACTCAGATTCTCATCTGGTTTGGTGCCATCAGCAAATTTGGAAATATTACATTTGGTCCCCACGTCTAAATCATTGATATAATTTGTAAACAGCTGAAGCCCAAGCATTGATCCTTGAGGTACCTCACAAGACACAGACTTAAACCTGAGAATTACTTGGTTTTCTGTCCATTAACCAATTCTCAAACCATGCCCTTATTCCACGTGCTCTCATTTTGTTTACTAAACTCTTGTGTGGGACCTTATAAAAAGCGTTCTGAAAATCCAAATACACCACAGCCACTGGCTCTTCCTCATCTATTCTGCTTGTTGTATCCTCAAAATATTCCAACTGCTTTGTCAAACATGATTTCCTGTTCATAAATCCAGGTAAATTCTACCCAATCCTACCATTATTTTTAAATGTCCAGTTATCACATTCTTCATCATAGATTCTAGCATTTCCACACTACTGATTTGTTAAAAAGTTTATTTATTAGTGTCACAAGCAGGCTTACATTAACATTGCAAAGAGGTTACTGTGAAAATCCCCTAGTTGCCACACTCCAGCGCCTGCTCGGGTACACTGAAGGAGAATTTAGCCAATGCACCTAACCAGCATGTCTTTCGGACTGTGGGAGGAAACTGGAGCGCCCGGAGGAAACCCACGCAGACATGGGGAGGACGTGCAGACTCCGCACAGACAGTGACCCAAGCCGGGAATCGAACCCGGGTCCCTGGCGCTGTGAGACAACAGTGCCAACCATTGTGCCATCATGCCGCTGATGTCAGGTTAATAGATCTCTCTTACCTCATTTCTTAAAGAGTGGAGTTACATTTGCTGCTTTCCAATCTGCAGGCAATGCTCCAGAAACTATAGGATTGTGGAAGATGTTCATGAGGTTCAGGAGATTAACTTTCAGTCCCATTCATTTTTCCAATTCCACTTTAATTCAGTTCTTCTTTCATGCTAGTCCCTTAGTTCACTCGTATTCATGGAACTTTTTTTGTATCTTCACCCATGAAGACATGAAGACTGGAATTTTCCAACCCCACTATGACGGGTCTTCCTGTGGTGGAGGCAGCTCACCATTGGCCACCTGCGAGATCTTCAGGTCCTGCTAAAGTCTATGCTGTTTAGTAAGGTTTGCCTGTCCCGCCACTGGAGAACCATTGGGGTTGACTTTGGCAGGACAGCAAGAAACTACCAGTGAGACGGGGTGGAAAATCCCACCCAAAGTTTTCTTTACTTGCTCTGCCATTTCCTTATTCCACATTATAAGTTCTCCTGTCTCTGCTCATATTTGTCTTTGCTAATCTTTTCAATTTTACATACCCACACAAGCTTGTACAATCTATTTTTATGTTTCTCGGTAGTTCACTCATATTCGATTTTCTCGATCTTCATAGTCCTCCTTTGCTGAATTTTAAAACCGTGATGTGGAGATGCTGGCGTTGGACTGGGGTGGGCACAGTAAGAAGTCTCACAACACCAGGTTAAAGTCCAAGAGGTTTATTTGGAATCACGAGCTTTCAGAGTGCTGCTCCTTCCTCAGGTGAGTCAACTTTAACCTAGTGTTGTGAGACCTCTTACTGAATTCTAACACATCTCCAATTCTTGGGCTTATTACATTTTTGGCAACTTTATGGCTGGACTTTTACTGCCTCACCTGCCAGGGGAATCGGAGCGAGCGAGGGGCGGACAATGGAAAGATCCGTTGACCTTGGGAGGGATTTTATGGTTTCGGGATGAGAAATGCCATAAAATCAGTCCCTATAAGTCTGTTCCTTTGATCTAATCTAATCTTTAACTTCTGTGGTTAGCCATTAGTCTTGTTAACCATCACTTTTCCTGTTGGGTTTTGCTACTGAAAGAAATGTATATTTGTTGTAAACCATCTATTAATTTTCTAAAATTCTAGTGATTACCAGTCCATATCATCAAACCTTTTAATGTAGTTTCCCAATTTACGGCAGCCCCTCCATCATTGTAGTTTCCTTTGTTTAGATTTAAGACCCTAGTTTTGGATTGAACAACATCACTTTCAAACTTGATGTAAAATTCCGACATGTTCACTCTTCCCTCAAGGCTTTTTTTTACAGCAAGATCATTAATTAGACCATTCTTGTTGCGCAGTATTGGATTTAAAATAGTTTGTTCTCTGGTGGGTTCCTCAACATACTGTTTTAGAAAACCATCGCATCTACACCTTGAGATCTCAGGAAGCACAAAGGATAATGGAAATCTGGAACTCACCCCTCAGATAAACTGTCGAAGATAGGGTTAACTGAAAATCCCAAAACTGTTTTTTAATTCATTTATCGGTTGTGGGCATTTCTGACAAGGCCAACATTTATTGCCCATCCCTAGTTGCCCTCAAGAGGTGGTGGTGAGCTGCCTTCTTGAACCATTGCATTGTCTGAGGTACACCCACGGTGCTGTTAGGAAGGGAGTTCCAGGATTTTGACCCAGCGACAGTGAGGGAACGATGATATATTTCCAAGTCAGAATGATTAGTGACTTGGAGGAGAACCTCCAGTTGGTGTTGTGCCCAAGTATCTGCCACCCTCGTCCTTCTAGGGGAAGCAGTCCTGGGTTTGGAAAAAGCTGCTTAAGGAGCCTTGGAGAGTTCCTGCAGTGCATCTTTTAGATGGTACACATGGCTGTGTCAAGCTTCTTCAGTGTTGTTGGAGCTGCACTCATCCAGGCAAGGGGAGAGTGTTCCATCACACTCCTGATATGTGCCGTGTAAATTGTGATCAGGCTTTGGGGAATCAGGAAATGAGTTACTCGCCACAGGATGCCTCTGACCTGCTCTTGTAGTCACAGTATTTATATGGCTAGTCTCGTTCAATTCTGCTCGATGGTAACCCCTAGGATTTCGATAGTGGGGTAGTCAGCAATGGGAATGCCATTAAATGTCAAGGGGTAATGGTTAGATCTTCTGTTGTTGGAGATAGTCATTGCCTAGCACTTGAGCGACATGAATGTTACTTGCCACTTGTCAGACCAAGCCTGGATATTGTCCAGGTCTTGCTGCATTTGGACACAGACTGCTTCAGTACCTGAGGAGTTGTGAATGGTGCTGAACATTGTGCAATCATCAGCGAACACCTCCACTTCTGACCTTAAAGAAGGTTATCAATGATGCAGCTGAAGACGGTTGGGCCGAAGGAACTCCTGCAGTGATGTCCTCGAATTGAGACGATTGACCTCCAACCACCAAAACCATCTTCTTTTGTGCCAATGCTGCACCAGTGGAGGGTTTACCCAGTGATTCCCATTGATTCTGGTTTTGTGAGGGCTCCTTGGTGCCACATTTGGTTAAATGCTGCTTTGATATTGAGGGCAGTCACTCTTACCTCATTGATTTCTGTTGCAGAAGTGTATTAAAAGTTGTGAACTAAGGCAGAAAAGATGGAATTAAGGTACACACCAGCCATCACCTCATTGTAGGCTGGTATAGGCTCAATGTGCTTATTAGTCTACTCCTGTTCCAATGAAAGTAACTGATCCAACAACCTCTCAGATGGAGAGAACCCTTGGCTTAACGGTAGCATTCCTAACACTGATTCAAATCACACTCCAAACAAACTCGCTCTGAATTCTGCTCAGCTATCCAGTGGTATCCAATGGTCTTTTACTTTGGGTTAATGGAGTTCCAAAAAAACCCTCCCGCTTTTCACATGGGGCTAACCACAAGAGGATTTTTATAAAATAGAAGAATGTGAAGATGACAACGGCCATGGCAGAACGTCACCTCATGGCCTATAAATCCTTATTCTCCATAGGAAGATATGAAAATACCACTCAGATCTTGCGATGAGACACTAGTGAGTCATGACTAATCCTCCAAATAAAGCAGTGTGGAGGAAGAGATATGTTCCAATGCAGGGGGGTCATCAACTAAGGCAAACTACTAAGGGGTTGGTGGAGAGCCAATTATCAAACCAGGCCATCATTTAAAGAAATAGGAACAGGAGTAGGCCACTCTGCCCCTCAAGCCTACCCTACCATTCAATAAAATCTTCCAACTCAACTCAATTTTCCTGCCCTATTCTCATAATGGCTATAGCAAGATGAACAAAAATCAAACAAGCTGTACGAGGTAATTTCTTTAAAGGTCTTCTCTTAAGCTGCTGGCTTCAGAGATTTATATTTTTAAATTTTATTTATAAACAGTTGCATAATCTTTGCAGTTTGGAAACAAGTAATTTGGCCAACAGGTCTTTGCTGGTGTTAATATTTCATGATGTGGAGATGCCGGCGTTGGACTGGGGTAAACACAGTAAGAAGTCTCACAACACCAGGTTAAAGTCCAACAGGTTTATTTGGTAGCAAATACCATAAGCTTTCGGAGCACTGCTCCTTCGTCAGATGGAGTGGAAATGTGCGTCACGAGCATTCAGCCTTGGATCTTCAGGTAAGCGTTCTCCAAGGTGGCCTTCACGACACACGACAGCGCAGAGTCGCTGAGCAGAAACTGATAGCCAAGTTCCGCACACATGAAGACGGCCTAAACCGGGATGTTGGATTTATGTCACATTATCAGTAACCCCCACAGCTTTCCCCCTGGTCTTGCAGAATCTCACTGGCTGTTCTGTCTGGAGACAATACACATCTCTTTAACCTGTGTTTAATGCTCCCTCCACCCACATTATCTGTACCTTTAAGACCTGGCTGGCTGTAGAGATTCTGTAGAGATATCTAATTAGTATTCTGTAACTTGATTTCTGTGTCTGTGCACTGTTTGAGAGCACATTTCCACTCCATCTGACGAAGGAGCAGTGCTCCGAAAGCTAATGGTATTTGCTACCAAATAAACCTGTTGGACTTTAACCTGGTGTTGTGAGACTTCTTACTGTGTTAATATTTCACACAAGCCTCCTCACATCCCTTTATTCCATTTCTCCTGGTATGAATGTCAAACCTCCCCTTAAATGCATTAATGTTCTTTTTGCTTCATCCACTCTGCAGTGAGTTCTACATTCTGACCAATCCATCAGAAATCCCTTCCAAAATTCTTCACTGACCCATTTGTGATTCACCCACAACACTCTCAAAATGGAAACTCGATTTTATGTAGCACCCTTAATGTAATAAGTTGTAATAAAGCGTAAAGGTTCTTCACAGGAATATTAACAATCAGAACCTGACACTGGGCCACCTAAGTAAAAAATACGTGATCCAAACAATGATCACATGTAGACAAAGATTCAAAGTCCCACCTATACATAGCGAGACAAGACTTCACCTGAAACGTCACTGAGGTAAGTTTGAAGTGACGAATTAAAGGAGAAGAGGGAAGTAGAGTTTAAGGAGGGAATTAGTCTGGTTGAGTTTCAGGCAGTTGCCATGGAGACAGTGATCGAGTCAGTGGCTAGAAAATAGATACAATGTGATCAATAAACTATGAATGGATGAGGTAAAAGGTGCAGGCTATGAAGCCTTCCCCAGATAGACTCGGCTAGTGAACATGAACTCTAAGCTGTGGCTATAAATTCAGTGGGACACAATGGACTTGGTTGACTTCCACATTTTACAGGAGCCCATAAAACCCGGCTGTCATTTAGGAGCAGGCACCCTGGGTATAGAAATGGTGGTGGATATGGAAGGAGCAATCATGTTGTGATCTGTGACGGACTGCAAATCCTACATGTCAATCTCCCAGAGGAGAGAACATGAAGATACAGAAACCAAAAATAAACCATCAACAAAATTGTGTTTCAAAGCTGCACAATGTTAGTGCATTGCTAATTACAGTCATTTGTAAAACTTATTTTCATTCCCTTTATGGGTCAAACCATATTTACACTCGTGAGTTGTGGTGTCACTGCTCTCCCAGGCATCAGGTTCTTGGGGTTGTGACGTTTCAGGTGAAGTCTTGTCTCACTAGGTACAAGTGGGACTATGAATCTTTGTCTAAAGGTGGGGCTTTGGCCAATATCAACAAGTGGGGTCAGCCAGAGTCTGCCATTTGAACTCAGTGAGTGCTTGCAATACTGCACAGAAATGGGCGGCACGGTAGCACAGTGGTTAGCACTGCTGCTTCACAGCTCCAGGGTCCCGGGTTCGATTCCCGGCTCGGGTCACTGTCTGTGTGGAGTTTGCACATTCTCCTCGTGTCTGCGTGGGTTTCCTCCGGGTGCTCCGGTTTCCTCCCACAGTCCAAAGATGTGCGGGTTAGGTTGATTGGCCAGGTTAAAAAAATTGCCCCTTAGAGTCCTGGGATGCGTAGGTTAGAGGGATTAGCGGGTAAAATATGTGGGGGTAGGGCCTGGGTGGGATTGTGGTCGGTGCAGACTCGATGGGCCAAATGGCCTCCTTCTGCACTGTAGGGTTTCTTTCTATGAAATAAAGCCTCTTTCTCTGGGCCTCAGGTGAAATATCGTCATGATGTGAACATAGAACGGGTCACTACAGCAAGCCAGGTGTTAGAGGCGAAACCGTTTCCTACCAGTTGACTACAGATCAATTTGTCCAGTACACTCGCCACTTTACATGTGGTATACTGGACATCTTTTTGTTTTATTTATTCGCAGGATTACTGGAGCAGCATTATTGCCCTTGAACAGGCTGGTTTGCTCGGCCATTAAAAGAAGCATTTTAAGAGTAAACCACGTTGCTTATAGGTCTTGAGTCACATGTAAGGATGACGGATTTCCTCCCCATTAGTGAACCAGATGGATTTTTAACAACAGTCGACAATGGTTTGATGGTCATCATTAGACTTCTATTTCCAGATTTTTATTGAATTCAAGATTCATCATCTGCCATGGTGAGATTCGTATCCGGGTCCCCGGAGCATTCATCTGGGCCTCTGGATTACTTGTCCAGTACACCAGGACCTCTACACCATTGCCTCCCCAATTTGATGCTCTTCTTCAAGTGAGACATTTTAACCTGATCATAGAATCATAGAAACCCTACAGTGCAGAAAGAGGCCATTTGGCCCATCGAGTCTGCTCCGACCACAATCCCACCCAGGCCCTACCCCCATATCCCTACATATTTTACCCGCTAATCCCTCTAATCTACGCATCTCAGGACACTAAGAGGCAATTTTAGCATGGCCAATCAACCTAACCCGCACATCTTTGGACTGTGGGAGGAAACCGGAGCACCCGGAGGAAACCCACGCAGACACGAGGAGAATGTGCAAACTCCACACAGACAGTGACCCAAGCCAGGAATCGAACCCAGGTCCCTGGAGCTGTGAAGCAGCAGTGCTAACCACTGTGCTACCGTGCCGATGGATATTAGGTACTCGCAGAAGTCCATTCAACTGAGAACACGGTTCCGGATTCTGTCCGACACAATTGGCCATGTCAAAATTAAATAGAAAATTCATTAATTTATAAAAACGGTAGCCCCGCTCCATTCAGGAATCTGGTAGAGACCGGCACGGAAGGAAATGAAGCAAAGTGAGCCAGTGAGATTGCGAGAGAGCTGAGAAATCAGGTTCGCGCCCGATGTCTCGTCCGCCGCGATCTTACCGGCACCGGATTTCCGCCGTGAGGCTGAATAAATTATTTAAATTTAATTTTCATATAATTTAAATGAAATTAGTGAGCTCGGGGCTCAGTTGTCCAGGCTCACTTACCTGTCTGGCCTCGCCGGGGGAGGTTCCCTTCAGCGAGAATCACAGCTGGTCCCCAGCAGTGGGGCCGATTGGTCCAGCCATGTTGTGGGGGCCGGGGTGGGGGTGTGGCGGCAGGAGTCTGGCCGTGCAAGGGGGGAGCTTATGATTGGCCATGGGGCCTCACCATAGCGTTAGGGGCTGGGGGGGGGGGGGGGGGGGGGGGGGGGTTTAGGCCATGGAGGCCAGCTGAAAGCATGGTTGACATATTTTAGCTGCTACACCACAACTGGACATTGTGTGAGCTGGATTGGCTGAGTGTCTCGCTCTCCTAGCTGTCTCTGGGCTAGAGAACTCTGTGTTCAAGTTCCACTCTCGGACTTGGTGGCGACAAAAAGATCCAGTCACTGGTACAAGCAACCTCATGAGCATTGGTGCCAGTTCCCAAGCCGGTCAGATGGGGAGGGAAAGGCATCTGGCTGTAAAGTCACCCATAGTTCCAAAAATGATGGATAACATGAAGATCAACTAGCATTGTAGAAACTCCATGTAACTTGGGAAAAGCTGAAGGAGAACCATTGAACCACAACTAAACATTGTGTATTTTACTGCTGTTATTGAAAATATTCTTTGACAAAGCTGCTGTCACTCTTCAGGGCACCTTTCTTCACTTTGACTCTGGTTCCTCAATCTCAGCTCAACCCATATTTACATACATTTTGTATCACGTGGCAAATACAGTGACCTGATCACCACATGTTTGGCGAGCATCAGATCCTATTGGATAGCACCGATGCACATTACCAATTTATAAAGTTAATTAAACCCTGTTAGTTTGTAAGTAGAGAAATTAAACAGGTCGAGGGGGACAAGTTAGATTATAAAGAATTCCCAAGAGAGTGGAGGACAAGATGCTGTAAATCAGGAAAAAGTGGTCAGTTGATTCCTAGCCTGTAAAGAGGAGCTGGATTTTAGACCCTTCAATTCAAAGGGGGCGATCTTACCATTGCGTCCCGCTGGCCGATGGGCGAAGTGAGCCAGTAAGATTGCGTGAGAGCTGAAAAATCAGGTTCACACCCGATTTCTCATCAGCTGCGATCTTACCGGCACCGGATTTCCGCCGCGATCAGCCTCGCGCACATTTCCGGCACGAGGCTGAATAAATTATTTAAACTGAATTTCCATATAATTTAAATGAAATTAGTGAGCTCGGGGCTCAATTGTCCAGGCTCACTTGCCTGTCTGGCCTCGCCGGGGGAGGTTCCCTTCAGTGAGAATCACAGATGATCCCCAGCAGTGGGGCCGATTGGTCCAGCCGTGTTGTAGGGGCGGGGAGGGTTGGCAGGGGTCGCTTGGTCTGGCCATGGGGAGAGGCCTACATTCGGCCGCGGGGCCCCATGGTAGCACGGGAGGGTGAGGGGGGGGGGGCACGGTGCCAGGTTTAGGCCATGGAGGCCAGCTGAAAACAACGAAGGCTGTATGACAGGTCTGCTCAGAGCAGAGAGACCTGCACAAACAATTGTGCCCTCTGCTGCTATCAGCCGGCTTTCTGGCAATTTAAGCTTCGCCCATTCCCCCAGGTTTCAGGGTTTTTTATGCACTAAGTGCATAAGATACCAGATTTGGACTCGCCGAAAAAATGGGATTCAAAACTCTCCTGTTTTCATGCTCATTCTGGACTTAGAATTTTTTTCATAAGGCCGTCCCCCTCGTGTCGCCTTTGTTCTATGGTGATAATGGATGAGGAGGAGATGCGTCAGAAGAAGACTGCATCTTCCCCCCGACAGGAGCATCATAGATACAATATCAAACGCAGATGAGATGTGTGTGCTCTGCACTGAGATCAATGTAATGCTGAGCAAGGCAAATGTTTGTAAACAGTGCAAGCGATGAAGGAAATGAAAAGCTCGAAGAAGTCACAGGTTTAGGGTGCTGGGGAGCAGGTACAGAGGAGGTGTTAGGGGTAAGTTTTTCACTCAGAGGGTGGTGGGTGCGTGGAATCAGCTGCCAGTAGTGGTGGTGGAGGCAGATTCGATAGGGTCTTTTAAGAGACTTTTGGATAAGTTCATGGAAGTTAGTAAGATTGAGGGTTATAGGTAAGCCTAGTAGGTAGGGACATGTTCGGCGCAACTTGTGGGCCGAAGGGCCTGTTTGTGCTGTAGCTTTTCTATGTTCTAAGTGCTGCAAAGCTTCACCAGGTCTTTACGGAGAATCATATCAACACACAGAAACAAAACATTCAGCCCAACCTGTCTGTGTTGCTGCTGATACTCTGCGTGAATGCCTTCCAACTCCAATACCCAAGCATGGCACTCACCCCTTATCGCTCACTGAAGTATTGAGCCCATCCTAAATACATGAATACTCTCTGCTTCTACCATTCCATGTGGCAGTGAGCCACTCTGTATCCTGTTTGTGTATTCCTGTAGTTTAGTGAGTCTACCAAATTATGTGCCATTCCCTCCCAATTTGCTGTCATCTACAAATGTCAACACCATTCCTCCAATCTCTAAAGTCCACCAGTACCTTTAAAAATAACAAATGGGTTAAAATTTTACATGTGATCTCTTCATCTGGACTGATGCTGGGACACAGCCAGACACAGGTGGCTGTCCTCTCCCCTTACAACAGCAGAAATGGTACGTTGGCCTTCAGTGCAACAGGATTTGAGTTTGGAAGTATGGGTGTCTTACTTAAGTTATACAGGGCCTCGGTGAGACCACACCAAGAGTATTGCATGGAGTCTTGGTCTCCATACCTAAGAAGGGATATGCTTGCCATAGAGGGAGTGCAGCGGAGGTTCAATGGGCTGATACCGGGGTTGGCAGGACTGTCCTATCAAGAGAGATTGGTTCAACTGGGCCTGTATTCACTAGAGTTTAGAAGGATAAGAGGAGATCTGATTGAAATATAAAATTCTCACCGGCTTGGGACAATTCAGACGCAGGGAGGATGTGTTCCCTGGTCGAGGAATCTAGATGTGGAGATGCCGGCGTTGGACTGGGGTGAACACAGTAAGAAGTCTCACAACATCAAGTTAAAGTCCAACCGGTTTATTTGGTAGCAAATATCATAAGCTTTTGGAGCACTGCTCCTTCGTCAGATGGAGTGGAAATGTGCTCTCAAACAGTGCAAACAGACACAAAATCAAGTTACAGAATACTAATTAGAATGCGAATCCTACAACCAGCCAGGTCTTAAAGGTACAGACAATGTGGGTGGAGGGAACATTAAACATCTCTTTAATCTGTGTTTACTATCATTGGACAGAATTATTGAACAACATTAGGTGATGGTCAGACAAATGACCAGAAGCTTGGATAAAAGGAACATTCTAAAAAAAGGGGGAGAACAAAAGAGGTTTCCAGAAGGAATTCCAGAGTTTGGGGCTCTGACAGGTGAAGCGATTAAACGGTAGATGCTCAAGAGGTCAAAACTGGAGGGGGTCAGAGATCTGAGTGTTGTGGGACTGGAAGAGGTGACAGAGCTAGGGAGGAGCAAGGCCAATGAGGAACTTGTAAACACAGAGGCAAATTTTAAAATCAGAGCTTTGCAAACTGGGAGCCTGTGATGGTCAGTGAGCACCGGGGTGATGGGAGACGGTGGCACACATCTGTGGCGTACTTTCCTGTGGGGGGGCCTCTTTAGATGATCACTTGGATTACGGTATCTTTAATAAAAGTCCTGGTCAGAGGGAAGGTTGCAGATACAGTGCACAGGGCTATGTATTGTTCCTGGATGTGCATTCCCCTCCTTTGCAAAATCACTGCTCAACAGTGGCCCCATTGTCCTCCCATCCTTCCCCCAGCCCACAGTAATACCCATCATACAGAGAGACACGTGCACAGCAGTGAAAAATCAGTTATACAGTACGCAGGAACGCTCTGCATGAATGCACAAGATAATGATTTAATTTTTATCTGGGGATTGGACAGCTTCTCTCCTGCCTGAATTAGTTGAGTAAACAGAGGATGGGGCGGAGGGAGGCAATGTGGCATTATTAAGGGGGTGCAGGTTGAAAGTTGCACAGCCTCCTGTCTCTTAAAATGATCTAAACCACCCGTTAGTTTAAACTTTTCCACTTTTCTCTCAGTAAAAGTTAATTAGAAACATAAATACCAACCGATTACAGAGCGATAAATAAATAAATAATATTAGCGAGGCCATCCAGGGAGGAATCAGGGGTCTGTTTTCTCCCCACCACATCCCCTTCACCGTCCCCGCCTACCAGCACCCACCAGCTGTGGAGCTTTCGATTAATCTATTAAACACTGTGCCAGATCCCTGTGTGAGACCAGGAGTACAGCAAAACAGTTCATATCACGCGATGGGAAAGCAGCCAGGGCACAGCATAGAATGGGCTGAACGCAGAAGGAGACCCCCGATTGTTTAGCTAGTATGTGCATGGATCACTGTGGACTAGGCAGTGTTTTCTTATATAAATGAGGATTGCAAAGAAAGAACTTGCTATTTTTATAGTTCCTTCCACTACCTCAAGACATCCCAGAGTGCTTAATGCAGCCAGTGAGGCAGAGTTGAAGCATAGTCACTGATGTAGTTCAGGAAACTGGTCAGTCAATCTGAACACAGCAAGCTGCCACAAACGGGCGGCACGGTGGCACAGTGGTTAGCACTGCTGCCTCACAGCGCCAGGGACCCGGGTTCGACTCCCGGCTTGGGTTACTGTCTGTGTGGAGTTTGCACGTTCTCCCTGTGTCTGCGTGGGTTTCCTCCGGGTGCTTCAGTTTCCTCCCACAGTCTGAAAGACGTGCTGGTTCGGGTGCATTGGCCGTGCTGAATTCTCCCTCTGTGTACCTGAACAGGTGCCGGAGTGCGGCAACTTGGGGATTTTCACAGTAACACTAAGGTGACACTAATGAGTAAACTTAAAAATTTAACCTGAACGACCGGGGATATAACATGATCAGGTGCAATGATCCCCAAGTTTACGCTTTGCTTAAGTTAATATTGCGCAAGCATTTAATTGGTAGTTGCCTTTGACTACTCTGTAGTTTAAAGACAGCTGATGGCACAGTGAGACTAACAATGACCAGAAAATTCAGGACTGCAGGGAGAGTGGGAAAAATAAAAGGGCATCACACCCCCAACAGCACCTCCCACCCAACCCCTGCTCAAACTCAATACCCATCCGCAATGGCTTTCCAGGAAGAATTGAGGAATGGCAGTCAGGCGAGGGGATTTGTTTCCTTCCCTGGAACAGGAACGCTGAAGCTAGTTACCTCCCCATCTCAGATTAGCCCACTCAACACCTTTAATGTCATAAACATCCCAAGGCCTTTCATAGAAGAGTTAGCAAACAATGTTTGACACTGGGCCTCATTAGGAGATATTAGGACAGGTGACCAAAAGCCTGGGCAGACAGTAATGTATTGAGGAGCATCTTAAAGGAGGAAAGTGAGGTAGAGAGGTTTCGGAAGTGAAATCTAAATGTTGGCACAAAGCCGTGAAGAATTCTGTGATATTTTTGTTCTGTGTGGCTCTGAAACATACCCTATGCTGTAATACACATGGGTCTTGCACAAAGATAAGTGGAAAAGTGAATCGTGTGGAGGACGGAGAAGATCTGCAGAGAGATTTGGACAGGCTGAGTGAGTGGGCGAGGATATGGCAAATGGAGTATAACATTGATAAATGCGAGGTTATACACTTTGGAGGAAATAATAACAAATGGGATTACTATCTCAATGGAAACAAATTAAAACATGCTACCGTGCAAAGGGACCTGGGGGTCCTTGTGCATGAGACGCAAAAGCCCAGTCTGCAGGTACAACAGGTGATCAAGAAGGCAAATGGGATGTTGGCCTATATCGCGAGGGGGATAGAATATAAAAGCAGGGATGTCTTGATGCACCTGTACAGGGCATTGGTGAGGCCGCAGCTGGAATACTGTGTGCAGTATTGGTCCCCTTATATGAGGAAGGATATATTGGCATTGGAGGGAGTGCAGAGAAGGTTCACCAGGTTGATACCGGAGATGAGGGGTTTGGATTATGAGGAGAGGCTGAGGAGATTGGGTTTGTACTCGTTGGAGTTTAGAAGGATGAGGGGGGATCTTATGGAGACTTATAAGATAATGCGGGGGCTGGATAGGGTGGAGGCGGAGAGATTCTTTCCACTTAGTAAGGAAGTTAAAACTAGAGGACACAGCCTCAAAATAAAGGGGGGTCGGTTTAAGACAGAGTTGAGGAGGAACTTCTTCTCCCAGAGGGTGGTGAATCTCTGGAATTCTCTGCCCACTGAGGTGGTGGAGGCTACCTCGCTGAATATGTTTAAAGCGCGGATGGATGGATTCCTGATCGGTAAGGGAATTAAGGGTTATGGGGATCAGGCGGGTAAGTGGTACTGATCCACGTCAGATCAGCCATGATCTTATTGAATGGCGGGGCAGGCTCGAGGGGCTAGATGGCCTACTCCTGCTCCTATTTCTTATGTTCTTATGTTCTTAATTTCTTTTTAAGATTCATATTTCTAAATTAAAGACAACATATAGACTGAACTCAAATTTTCCTGGAACCGTAATGTGCGTTCATGTAACAAGAAGCAACTAGTTTCACTGTCATATTAACTCCATCACAAAAATCTAATCTGTATTCATTAGCTACATGTTTCTGCTAACTAAATACTGACTAATGTTTGAACAAACGTGCAGTATTGAAGTTTAATGTTTGGCTATCTGTTATTCTATACATAAACGGCACAGTGGCACAATGGTTAGTATCGCTGCCTCACAGCGCCAGGGACCTGGGTTCAATTCCGGTCTCGGGTCACTGTCTGTGTGGAGTTTGCACGTTCTTCCCGTGTCTGCGTGGGTTTCCTCCCACACTCCAAAGATGTACAGGTTAGGTGCATTGGCTGTGCTAAATCACCCCTTAGTGTCAGGGGGACTAACAGGGCAAATACGTGGGGTTACAGAGATAGGGCCTAGGTGGGATTATTGTCGGTGCAGGCTTGATGGGCCGAATGACCTCTTTCTGCATTGTAGGATTCTATGATTCTGTTCTATGAAAACCCCTTGATAAGATTCAAGTCGGCAACTCACTGCTGAATATCTAGGTGCATTGACCCGAACAGGCGCCAGACTGTGGCAACTAGAGGAATTTCACAGTAACTTCATTGCAGTGTTAATGTAAGCCTTACTTGTGATGAATGAATAAATAAACAATTCTGTAGATAAGCACCGAATTCCTCAATTAGATGTCAGAGTATATCTCAGTGCCAGTACCCATCGCACTGGATATTAACCACCCAAATCCCTTGTTAGATCCCAGAATGTAATTCACACACAAATTTACGGAAATGGACATCGCTGGCTGGGCCAACATTTATTGCCCACCACTAATTGCCCTTGAGAAGGCGATGGTGAGCTGCCTCCTTAAACTGCTGCAGTCCATGTGGTGTGGGTACAGCTGACGAAGGAGCAGCAAGCGCTCCCAAAGCTAGTGGATTTTGCTACCAAATAAACCTGTTGGACTTTAACCTGGTGTTGTTAGACTTCTTACTGTGCAGGTACAGCCACAGTGCTGTTAAGGAGGGAGTTCCAGGATTTTGACCCAGAGACAGGGAAGGAACGGCCGATATATTTCCAAGTCAAGATGGTGAGTGACTTGGAGGGGAACTTGCAGGTGGTGGTGTTTCCACGTGGCTGCTACGCTTGTCCTTCCAGATGGCAGCGGTCGTGGGTTTAGAAGATGCTACCTAGGGAGTCTTGGTGAGTTCCTACCGTACATCTTGCACACTGTTGCCACTGTTCATTAATGGTGGAGGGGTTGAATGTCTGCCAATCAAGAGGGCTGCTTTGTCACGGATGGTTTGAGAATGTTGTTGGAGCCGCACTCATCCAGACAAGTGGAGAGTATTCCATCGCATTCCTGACTTGTGCCTTGTAAATTGTGGACAGGCTTTGGGGAATCAGGAGGTGAGTTACTCACTGCAGAATTCTTAGCCTCTGACCTGCTCTTATAGCCCCAGTATTTATATCACCAGACCAGTTCTGTTTCTGGTCAATGGTAGTTGATACTGGGAGATTCAGTGATGGTAATAAGACCATAAGACATAGGAGCGGAAGTAAGGCCATTCGGCCCATCGAGTCCACTCCACCATTCAATCATGGTTGATTTCAACTCCATTTACCCGCTCTCTCCCCATAGCCCTTAATTCCTCGAGAAATCAAGAATTTATCAATTTCTGTCTTGAAGACGCTCAACGTCTCAGCCTCCACAGCCCTCTGTGGCAATGAATTCCACAGACCTACCACTCTCTGGCTGAAGAAATTTCTCCTCATCTCTGTTCTAAAGTGACTCCCTTTTATTCTAAGGCTGTGCCCCCGCGTCCTAGTCTCCCCTGTTAATGGAAACAACTTCCCTACGTCCATCCTATCTAAGCCGTTCATTATCTTGTAAGTTTCTATCAGATCTCCCCTCAACCTCCTAAACTCCAATGAATATAATCCCACGATCCTCAGACGTTCATCGTATGTCAGGCCTACCATTCCTGGGATCATCCGTGTGAATCTCCGCTGGACCCGCTCCAGTGCCAGTATGTCCTTCCTGAGGTGTGGGGCCCAAAATTGCTCACAGTACTCCAAATGGGGCCTAACCAGTGCTTTATAAAGCCTCAGAAGTACATCCCTGCTTTTGTATTCCAAGCCTCTTGAGATAAATGACAACATTACATTTGCTTTCTTAATTACGGACTCAACCTGCAAGTTTACCTTTAGAGAATCCTGGACTAGGACTCCCAAGTCCCTTTGCACTTTAGCATTATGAATTTTGTCACCGTTTAGAAAATAGTCCATGCCTCTATTCTTTTTTCCAAAGTGCACGACCTCGCACTTGCCCACGTTGAATTTCATCAGCCACTTCTTGGACCACTCTCCTAAACTGTCTAAATCTTTCTGCAGCCTCCCCACCTCCTCAATACTACCTGCCCCTCCACCTATCTTTGTGCCATTGAATGTCCGCGAGGTGGGGGAGTGGAATGTTTGTTAGACATGGTCAATGCCTGGAACTTGTCTGGCGCAAATGTTACTTGTCACTTGCCAGTCCAAGCCTGGATATTGTCTGGATCTTCTGCATTTGGACATGGACTGCTTCAGTATCTTTTTCTTATTCAGTTGTGGAACATGGGCATCGCTGGCTGGCCAGCATTTATTGTCCATCCCTAGTCGCTCTTGAACTGAGTGGCTTGCTAGGCCATTTCAGAGGGCAATTGAGAGCCAACCACATTGCTGTGGCTCTGGAGTCACATATAGGCCAGACTGGGTAAGGACGGCAGATTTCCTTCCCTAAAGGACATTAGTGAACCAGATGGGCTTTTCCAACAATCGACAATGGTTTCATAGTTATCAGTAGATTCTAAATCCCAGATGTTTTTTGTTGAATTCAAATCCCACCACCTGCAGTGGCGGGATTTGAACCCAGGTCCCCAGAACATTAGCTGAGTTTCTGGATTAATACCACTAAGCCATCACCTCCCATCTGAGGAATCATGAATGGAGCTGAACATCCTCACTTCTGATCTTAAAGGAAGGTCATTGATGAAGCAGCTGAAGACAGTTTGTCACAGTTTGAGTGGTTTGCTAGGCCATTTCAGAGGGCATTTGAGAGTCAACCACATTGCTGTGGCTCTGAAGTCACATGTAGGCCAGACCAGGTAAGGACGGCAGATTTCCTTCCCTAAAGAGCATTACTTTACCAACGATGATAATTTCATGGTTATCATTAAACTCCCACCATCTGCCGTGGTGAGATTTGAACCCGGGTCTCCAGAGAATTACCCGGAGTCTCCGGATTACTGGTGCAGCGACAATACCACAATGTCACCGCCTGCCCATTAGTTATTATATATCAACCCCTGAACCATTCAATTAGATTCCAGCCTGTAACTCACTGTCAGTTATCTATTATTCCAGTTACAAACCAAGTCTACATTACAGACTATAACTAACACCTGGGTAACTTTTATTCTGCCTCAGATTTTCAGCCGCCAGTCGGGTGTGCAGAATCGGGAGAATTTCCGGCTCCCCAAACCCAACCTTTGAAAACGGCTGCCTGGATGTCAGATTTTTAGTTGGAGAGGTGGGAGCCATGGAGTGAGCTTGATTGGATTAGAAATCAGGGCCGGCAACCCTGGAAGACTAGGAGGCTCCCGCATGCGGAAGCGGGCTAACGGGAAGGCCTACGCTGGCAACAAAGACATGAAGCATCTCTCTAGCCTTGACCCCTCACCATCCCACCCCCACACACACCCCATATTCTCTCCATGCCAAATCATGCCACCTCATAACTCTTCATAGACTCCTTGCCAGCTTATGCCACTCCAACCACTGGAGTGGCCCTTTACAGTCCTTATGTCAACTTAGTGTCGATTTGTGCCAACACATGACCCTCATCCAACACCCTTACACCTACCATGCCAACCCACCCTGGGCAGACCTCAGGACCCATGTGGAGATGAGATCAAATAAAATTCTACAAATAAAGTTCTAAGTGTCTATTTCAGACTTCACTACATTGAAGAAATATTCTCATTTTTAAAAACCCACTTGCTATATTTACCTTCCTTCAATTACAGTAATCCTTATAACATAAGAACATAAGAACATAAGAAATAGGAGCAGGAGTAGGCCATCTAGCCCCTCGAGCCTGCCCCGCCATTCAATAAGATCATGGCTGATCTGACGTGGATCAGTACCACTTACCCGCCTGATCCCCATAACCCTTAATTCCCTTACCGATCAGGAATCCATCCATCCGCGCTTTAAACATATTCAGCGAGGTAGCCTCCACCACCTCAGTGGGCAGAGAATTCCAGAGATTCACCACCCTCTGGGAGAAGAAGTTCCTCCTCAACTCTGTCTTAAACCGACCCCCCTTTATTTTGAGGCTGTGTCCTCTAGTTTTAACTTCCTTACTAAGTGGAAAGAATCTCTCCGCCTCCACCCTATCCAGCCCCCGCATTATCTTATAAGTCTCCATAAGATCCCCCCTCATCCTTCTAAACTCCAACGAGTACAAACCCAATCTCCTCAGCCTCTCCTCATAATCCAAACCCCTCATCTCCAGTATCAACCTGGTGAACCTTCTCTGCACTCCCTCCAATGCCAATATATCCTTCCTCATATAAGGGGACCAATACTGCACACAGTATTCCAGCTGCGGCCTCACCAATGCCCTGTACAGGTGCATCAAGACATCCCTGCTTTTATATTCTATCCCCCTCGCGACATAGGCCAACATCCCATTTGCCTTCTTGATCACCTGTTGTTCCTGCAGACTGGGCTTTTGCGTCTCATGCACAAGGACCCCCAGGTCCCTTTGCACGGTAGCATGTTTTAATTTGTTTCCATTGAGATAGTAATCCCATTTGTTATTATTTCCTCCAAAGTGTATAACCTCGCATTTATCAATGTTATACTCCATTTGCCATATCCTCGCCCACTCACTCAGCCTGTCCAAATCTCTCTGCAGATCTTCTCCGTCCTCCACACGATTCACTTTTCCACTTATCTTTGTGTCGTCTGCAAACTTCGTTACCCTACACTCCGTCCCCTCCTCCAGATCATCTATATAAATGATAAACAGTTGCGGCCCGAGTACCGATCCCTGCGGCACGCCACTAGTTACCTTCCTCCAACCGGAAAAACACCCATTTATTCCGACTCTTTGCTTCCTGTCGGATAGCCAGTCCCCAATCCACTTTAACACACTACCCCCAACTCCGTGTGCCCTAATCTTCTGCAGCAGCCTTTTATGGGGCACCTTATCAAACGCCTTTTGGAAATCCAAAAACACCGCATCCACCGGTTCTCCTCCATCAACCGTCCTAGTCACATCTTCATAAAAATCCAACATGTTCGTCAAGCACGACTTTCCCCTCATGAATCCATGCTGCGTCTGATTGATCGAACCATTTCTATCCAGATGCCCTGCTATCTCCTCTTTAATAATGGATTCCAGCATTTTCCCTACTACAGACGTTAAGCTGACCGGCCTATAGTTACCCGCCTTTTGTCTCCTTCCTTTTTTAAACAGCGGCGTAACATTAGCCGTTTTCCAATCAACCGGCACTACCCCAGAATGCAACGAGTTTTGATAAATAATCACTAACGCATCCACTATTACCTCTGACATTTCTTTCAATACCCTGGGATGCATTCCATCCGGACCCGACAAACATTTCATTCAAATGCACAATCCCTTTTAGCAACAAGCACTGGATTTCATAGTCCCACTTCAAAGAGTCTGTAACTACACTAATTGGCAAATTATGAAATGGCAGGCACCCCACTCTAATAACGGATGATTCTGAAATTAGTCACTTGGCAGTAATCCAGTAATGAAAGCCCTTGGTTTATGTCAGTAGGTAGGGTGAAATAGCAAGAAATAATTCTTTTCTTAAACACTCCAGACATGTTTTCAAAGATTTAAAGGGCAGGACTTTCAAATGTTTTGACTACTGCTCCCTTTTACAGATCCTCTTAACACTTATAACAGATGCCTCTAACAGTTTTGGCAATAGATTTTGACAGGTGGGTTGACAGTCCCAATAAATTTTACAGTTATGAGTTTATGCACTATTTATGCCGACTTTTAAAAATACCAAAGGACACCTGATCTCTCCCAAAGGTGTTTCGGGACCAGACTCAAAGGGGTATCCTGGTTATCCAAAGAAATCCACCAATTTCAGACCTGCTCTTACTGGGTCTAATCTGTACACTTCAGTGCTACCATCCAAGGTTACCAAAATCTCACGTTACCGGAGGCAGCTGATGATTTAAAAGGCTAGCTTCCTCCATAAAATATACTTGTGTGAAACATGAAAATGGGGATTGCTGCATTCACGGTGGGACTTACAATGTTTGGCCACTTCTGCCACTGGCACCTTGATGAAGATCTAGGCCTCTGTATAAACCAGATGAACCATTTGATTACGTTACAGCTTGTAACTCACTCCTGGGTATCTGGTATATAAATCCCCACTCACCCACTCCCCTGGACCGCTCAATGAGAATCCAGTTTGTAACTCACTCCCAGGTATCTGTTATTCTAGATATTAATCACCCGAACCATTCGATTAGGTTCCAGAATGTAATTTACTTATGGGTATCAGTTATTCAAAATATAACGTCTGCTGTCCCAAACCCCTTGATTATATTCCAGCCTGTAATTCACTCCCGGGTATCTGTTACTCTATATATAAACCACCCCGAACCCCTCAATTAGATTCCTGCCTGTAACTCACTCCTGGGTATTTGTTATTCTATATATAAACCACCCCGAACCCCTCAATTAGATTCCTGCCTGTAACTCACTCCTGGGTATTTGTTATTCTATATATAAACCACCCCGAACCCTTCAATTAGATTTCAGTCTGTAACTCACTCCCAGGTATCTGTTATTCTATATATAAACCACCCCGAACCCTTCTATTAGCTTCCAACCTGTAACTCACTCCCAGGAATCTGTTATTCTATATATAAACCACCCCGAACCCCTCGATTAGATTCCTGTCTGTAACTCACTCCCGGGTATCTGTTATTCTATATATAAGCCACCCCGAACCCCTCAATTAGATTCCTGCCTATAACTCACTCCCAGGTATCTGTTATTCTATATATAAACCGCCCCGAACCCCTCAATTAGATTCCAGCCTGTAACTCACTCCTGGGTACCTATTATTCTATATATAGACCACCCCGAACCCCTCGATTCCTGTCTGTAACTCACTCCCGGGTATCTGTTATTCTATATATAAACCACCATGAACCGCTCAATTAGATTCCAGCCTGTAACTCACTCCCGGGTATCTGTTATTCTATATATAAACCACCCCGAATCACTCGATTACATTCCTGCCTATTACTCACTCCCAGATATCTGTTATTCTTTACATAAACCACCCCGAACCCCTCGATTAGATTCTTGCCTGTAACTCACTCCCAGGTATCTGTTATTCGAAATATAAACCACGCCGAACCCTCGATTAGATTCCAATCTGTAACTCATTCCGGGTATCTGTTATTCTATATATAAACCACCCTGAACCCCTCTATTAGACGACAACCTGTAACTCACTCTGGGTACCTGTTATTCTATAAACAACCCAAACCCCTCGATTAGATTTTAGCCTGTAACTCATTCTGGGGATCTGTTATTTTATATATAAACCACCTTGAACCCCTCGATTAGAATCCAGTCTGTAACTCACTCCCAGGTATCTATTATTGTAGATATTAACCACCCAAACCTTTCAATTAGATTCCAGAACGTAATTTCCTTATGTGTATCAGTTATTTTGAATATAACGCCCCCTGTCCCGATTAGATTCCAATCTGTAACTCACTCCTGGGTATCTGTTATTCTATATACAAACCACCCCGAACCCCTTGATTAGGTTCCAGTCTGTAACTCACTTTGGGTATCTGTTATTCTATATATAAACCACCCTGAACCCCTCGATTAGATTCCACCCTGCAATTCACTCTGGGTACCTGTTATTCTATATATAAATGGTAGATATATATATGGTAGACTAATAGGACTGAAGGTAGACAAGTCCCCGGGCCCGGATGGAATGCATCCCAGGGTACTGAAAGAAATGGCTGAGGTAATAGCAGATGCGTTAGTAGTAATTTATCAAAATTCGCTGGACTCTGGGGTAGTGCTGGCTGACTGGAAAACAGCTACTGTTACGCCGCTGTTTAAAAAAGGAAGTAGACAAAAGGCGGGTAACTACAGGCCGGTTAGCTTAACGTCCGTAGTTGGGAAGATGCTAGAGTCCATTATTAAAGAGGAAATAACAGAGCACCTGAATAAGAATAGTTCGATCAAGCAGACGCAGCATGGATTCATGAAGGGAAAGTCGTGTTTGACGAATCTACTGGACTTTTATGAAGATGTCACTAGTGCGGTTGACAGAGGGGAACCGGTGGATGTGGTGTTTTTAGATTTCCAGAAGGCGTTCGATAAGGTGCCTCACAAAAGGTTGCTGCAGAAGATTGGGGTACACGGAGTTAGAGGTAAGGTGTTGGCGTGGATTGGGGATTGGCTATCTAACAGGAAGCAGAGAGTTGGGATAAATGGGTGCTTTTCTGGTTGGCAGTTGGTGACCAGTGGCGTGCCGCAGGGATCGGTGCTGGGGCCTCAATTGTTTACCATTTACATAGATGATCTGGAGGAGGGGACTGAATCTAGGGTATTCAAGTTTGCTGATGACACGAAGGTGAGTGGGAAAGTGAATTGCGTGGAGGACGCGGAAAGTCTGCAGAGAGATTTGGATAGGCTGAGAGAGTGGGCGAGGATCTGGCAGATGGAATATAACGTTAGCAAATGTGAGGTTATCCACTTTGGAAGAAATAATAGTAAATTGGAATATTATTTAAATGGAGAAAAATTACATCGTGCGACTGTGCAGAGGGACCTGGGGGTCCTTGTGCACGAATCGCAAAAACTCAGTCTGCAGGTGCAGCAGGTGATCAAGAAGGCGAATGGAATGTTGGCCTTTATCGCGAGGGGGATAGAATATAAAAGCAGGGAACATAGAACATAGAACATAGAACATTACAGTGCAGAACAGGCCCTTCGGCCCACGATGTTGCACCGACCAGTTAAAAAAAAACTGTGACCCTCCAACCTAAACCAATTTCTTTTCGTCCATGAACCTATCTACGGATCTCTTAAACGCCCCCAAACTAGGCGCATTTACTACTGATGCTGGCAGGGCATTCCAATCCCTCACCACCCTCTGGGTAAAGAACCTACCCCTGACATCGGTTCTATAACTACCCCCCCTCAATTTAAAGCCATGCCCCCTCGTGCTGGATTTCTCCATCAGAGGAAAAAGGCTATCACTATCCACCCTATCTAAACCTCTAATCATCTTATATGTTTCAATAAGATCCCCTCTTAGCCGCCGCCTTTCCAGCGAAAACAATCCCAAATCCCTCAGCCTCTCCTCATAGGATCTCCCCTCCATACCAGGCAACATCCTGGTAAACCTCCTCTGCACCCTCTCCAAAGCCTCCACATCCTTCCTGTAATGTGGGGACCAGAACTGCACACAGTACTCCAAGTGCGGCCGCACCAGAGTTGTGTACAGTTGCAACATAACGCTACGACTCCTAAATTCAATCCCCCTACCAATAAACGCCAAGACACCATATGCCTTCTTAACAACCTTATCTACTTGATTCCCAACTTTCAGGGATCTATGCACACATACACCTAGATCCCTCTGCTCCTCCACACTATTCAAAGTCCTCCCGTTAGCCCTATACTCAACACAACTGTTATTCCTACCAAAGTGAATTACCTCACACTTCTCCGCATTAAACTCCATCCGCCACCTCTCGGCCCAACTTTGCAACCTGTCTAAGTCTTCCTGCAAACTACGACACCCTTCCTCACTGTCTACCACACCACCGACTTTGGTGTCATCAGCAAATTTGCTAATCCACCCAACTATACCCTCATCCAGATCATTAATAAATATTACAAACAGCAGTGGCCCCAAAACAGATCCCTGAGGTACACCACTTGTAACCGCACTCTTGGAGGTCTTGCTGCAACTGTACAAGGCACTGGTGAGGCCGCAACTGGAGTACTGTGTGCAGTTTTGGTCCCCTTATTTGCGAAAGGATATATTGGCCTTGGAGGGAGTGCAGAGAAGGTTCACCAGGTTGATACCGGAGATGAGGGGTGTAGCTTATGAGGAGAGATTAAACAGATTGGGTCTGTACTCGTTGGAGTTTAGAAGGATGAGGGATGATCTTATAGAGACATATAAGATAATGAAGGGGCTGGATAGGGTAGAGGTGGAGAGATTCTTTCCACTTAGAAGGGAAACCAGAACTAGAGGGCACAGCCTCAAAATAAGGGGGGGCCGGTTCAGAACAGAGTTGAGGGGGAACTTCTTCTCTCAGAGGGTAGTGAATCTCTGGAATTCTCTGCCCATTGAAGTGGTGGAGGCTTCCTCGTTGAATATGTTTCAATCACGGGTAGATAGTTTTCTGATCGATAAGGGAATTAGGGGTTATGGGGAGCAGGCGGGTAAGTGGAATTGATTCGCTTCAGATCAGCCATGATCTTGTTGAATGGCGGGGCAGGCTCGAAGGGCCAGATGGCCTACTCCTGCTCCTATTTCTTATGTTCTTATGTTCTAAACCAGCCCGAACTCCTCGATTCGATTTCAGTCTGTAACTCACTCCCAGGTATCTGTTATTCTATATATAAACCACTCCGAAGCCCTCGATTAGATTCCAGTTTGTAACTCACTCCCGGGTATCTGTTATTCTATATATAAACCACCCCGAAACCCTCGATTAGATTCCAGTCTGTAACTCACTCCCAGGTAACTGTTATTCTGTATATAAACCAAGCCGAACCCCTCGATTAGATTCCAGTCTGCAACTCACTCTGAGTACCTGATATTCTACATATAAACCACCCCAAACCCCTCGATTAGATTCCAGTTTGCAACTCACTCCCGGGTATCTGTTATTCTATATATAAACCAGCCCGAAACTCTCGACTAGATTCCAGTCTGTAACTCACTCCCGGGTATCTGTTATTCGATATATAAACCACCCCAAAACCCTCGACTAGATTCCAGTCTGTAACTCACTCCCGGGTATCTGTTATTCTATATATAAACCAGCCCGAAACTCTCGACTAGATTTCAGTCTGTAACTCACTCCCATGTATCTGTTATTCTATATATAAACCACCCCGAAACCCTCGACTAGATTCCAGTCTGTAACTCACTCCCGGGTATCTGTTATTCTATATATAAACCACCCCGAAACCCTCGACTAGATTTCAGTCTGTAACTCACTCCCATGTATCTGTTATTCTATATATAAACCACCCCGAAACCCTCGACTAGATTCCAGTCTGTAACTCACTCCCGGGTATCTGTTATTCTATATATAAACCACCCTGAACCCCTCGATTAGATTCCAGTCTGTAACTCACTCCCATGTATCTGTTATTCTATATATAAACCACCCTGAACCCCTCGATTAGATTCCAGTCTGTAACTCACTCCCGGGTATCTGTTATTCTACATATAAACCATCCCGACCCCCTCGATTAGATTTCAGTCTGTAACTCACTCCCGGGTATCTGTTATTCTATATTATTCATGCCAGATAAATCTTTGTTCCATTTATTTTCAGGCTGAAACACTAAGTGCCCTCATTAAGGAAATTTGCTGCCTTTTCAAAGACTAAATGCTACCACCAACTTCCTTATTTGAACGGACCGGAAATCTTCCGGCAAGTTCTTCTTGATCGCACTGTATCTAATTGCTTCGAATCTCAAGGCTGCGGAATTGTGTCGAGCTCTTTTCCTAACAGACACTTTCTTTTCTATTTTTTTCTTCCCACTGTCGAAAATCTTGGCCATACGACGTTTCTCGAAGTCAGTCATTCATGGTTTTACCTTGGGCTTTGATCTGAAAAGATCTTTCATCAGACTCCATGTCATCTGCTAGCGGCTTGACAAAAGCTTCCGTGAAGGGGATATATAAAAAAAGAAGGCCCTTTAACAGGGCAAAGTAATCCTCCGTCTGTTGCCATGACAGCAGACATCTTTTGCTTCCATTCAGCAAGTGACCAAGGACCTGCTGTTGCGCTATGAACCGGATCCCGTGCATTGATTAAATTAGTTTCCTCAGAAGTAAAAGTGTTAATTAAAGTATTAGTCTGGGTTGATTGATTCCTCAGAGCGAGGACTTTCAGACCCCCATGTAATCTTTGACATGGTCACAAAACCCCCGGTTATTTGTTCTTTGTTATCAATTCAAATTAGTGCTAATAAATGTGTGAAAGTGGTTAAGTCAAGGCATGGTGGAACACAAATCCCTTTCCAGGTTCTTTGATATTCTTCTGTTAATGTATTTGCCTAATTCCTTATCTTTCACTTCCTGGAGATCAAAATTTGTTGGAGGGAGGTTCCAGATGATCCATAAACGCAAAACATCAACACAGTATCCTCGTTCTAATTATACAGCCCTCTAGGGCACCAACTCTGCACCGCCATTACCATGTTTAGCACAATCTTATAATTAAAAACGACTTCACAACATCCTGTCAGTTTTAATCATTTTCTTTCGGTTTCCTCCTCTCCTGAAGGCATTGACTCTTGGCCGGGCTATATTTTGCGGGCATCAGCCATCTCTGATACCTTGTGCTGATGAGCCAATCCTAGCATGCTGTTTAACAGCAGCGGCACCAAGGTTAAGTTTCATCCCCAATTGCTGCCCTTGGTTGGTAGGAGATAACGCGGTTGCATGAATGTCATTTTTACTTCTCTGTGAAATATGTTCTAAATAGGCCACTTACAACCCAAGATCTAGACAGTCTGGGCACCTATTGATTAAAAGTCTAATTAAAGAAAGAAATTCATTAAGGGAGAGCTCACATTTATAAAGCACCTTTCACGACTTCAGTATGTGCAAAATTGCTTCTCAGCCAATGAAATGCTTCAGAAATCCTGTTGTAATGTAACTCGAGTTGTCACTTTTTAGACACAAAGGTCCCACAAACAGGAAAGATATTTTAATGATATTGGTTGAGCGTTAAATATTGCTCAGGATACTGGGGAGAACTTCTTTGAACAATGCCATGTTTACATCAAACTCAAAAGGCAGACAGAGCTTCGATTTAACATCTCATCCAAAAGATAGGGGCTCGGGTAGTGCAGAACTCCCTCAGTATTGTAGAGCCAGCTTGGATTTTGTGCTCAAGTCTCTGGTGTGGGACTTGAACCCCCGAACTGCTTGCGTGGAGGTGGTAGTGCTACACAATGAGTCACAGCTAAGACCAAATATATCCAGGCAACATTCAATCAGCGGTATTTCAGGGAACTGAGTGGAAGGGCTAAAGAAGTATTTTTACAGTTAAGTAACTCTTCATGTTGAAGGTTTTCCGAGCACGATTTGTATGATGAAAGCAAGATATTACTGGTTCCTTCTGCTGAGGAATTATCTCACAGCATGTTTGGTTTGATTGGAATATGTTGTGAATATTTAATCGTTCAATGGAACTTCCCGCCATTCCTGAGAGGGAAGTTGAGCATCGCAGGACATCTGCGTTTAAATAAAGACCGGTCGAGAATTTGTTGAAAATGAGACAAAATGCGATTGAGGCTGGGGTCAACTGAACATTTCAAAACAAAGATTGGGTAGATTTCTGTTAGCTGACAGTATTAGGGGCTATGGATTCAAGGCAGATCGATGGAGTTAAGATACAGATCAGCCATGGTCTCATTGACAGATGGAACAAGTTTGAGGGGTGAGTGACGGTTTATTTTCCTATGCTGAACTAAACTGACTCAACAAGGAAACAAAAGGGGAGAAAGAAGAAGGAACATGCTTTCTTTATCGATACAGGTAACGTGTAAAGGACATCTCCTTTCACCCTCCCGATTAAAGTAACCCGCAAAACATTTTCCAATTCATACTGGACTGTCGATGCCATTGAGTAACACAGTCTTCAGTTATCATCCTGGATATTCAACAGCAATGAGAATCCATACCTGTCTTCCCCATACAGAGGCCATCAGAAAGTGATCGAGTCTGATTGTGACAATGTATCACTACTACCCCATGTACCTGTGTAAATTAAACCACAGCAAACCCAAAACCAAAACCGAGATCTTCTAGATCTCTGCAGGTCAGTACAAAACCACATGACGCAGCTTTCAACAGCTGTTTTGGTGAGAAACTTTATCTCAAATTATATGAGGGTGGTGAATGTGTGGAACTCACTACCACAGAATGTAGTTGAGGCCAAAACATTGTCTGACTTCATGAAGAAATTAGATATAGCTCGAGGGGCTATAGGGATCGAGGGATATGGGACGAAGGTTGGTTAAGAAGGTTAAGGCTCATGGGATACAAGGAGAAGTGGCTAGATGGGTGGAGAACTGGCTTGGCCATAGGAGACAGAGGGTAGTGGTCGAAGGGTCTTTTTCCGGCTGGAGGTCTGTGACCAGTGGTGTTCCGCAGGGCTCTGTACTGGGACTTCTGCTATTTGTGATATATATAAATGATTTGGAAGAAGGTGTAACTGGTGTAATCAGCAAGTTTGCGGATGACACGAAGATGGCTGGACTTGCGGATAGCGAAGAGCATTGTTGGGCAATACAGCAGGATATAGATAGGCTGGAAAATTGGGCGGAGAGGTGGCAGATGGAGTTTAATCCGGATAAATGCGAAGTGATGCATTTTGGAAGAAATAATGTAGGGAGGAGTTATACAATAAATGGCAGAGTCATCAGGAGTATAGAAACACAGAGGGACCTAGGTGTGCAAGTCCACAAATCCTTGAAGGTGGCAACACAGGTGGAGTGGGTGGTGAAGAAGGCATATGGTATGCTTGCCTTTATAGGACGGGGTATAGAGTATAAAAGCTGGAGTCTGATGATGCAGCTGTATAGAACGCTGGTTAGGCCACATTTGGAGTACTGCGTCCAGTTCTGGTCGCCGCACTACCAGAAGGACGTGGAGGCGTTAGAGAGAGTGCAGAGAAGGTTTACCAGGATGTTGCCTGGTATGGAGGGTCTTAGCTATGAGGAGAGATTGGGTAAACTGGGGTTGTTCTCCCTGGAAAGACGGAGAATGAAGGGAGATCTAATAGAGGTGTACAAGATTATGAAGGGGATAGATAGGGTGAACGGTGGGAAGCTTTTTCCCAGATCAGAAGTGACGTTTACGAGGGGTCACGGGCTCAAGGTGAGAGGGGCGAAGTATAACTCAGATATTAGAGGGATGTTTTTTACACAGAGGGTGGTGGGGGCCTGGAATGCGCTGCCAAGTAGGGTGATGGAGGCAGGCACGCTGACATCGTTTAAGACTTACCTGGATAGTCACATGAGCAGCCTGGGAATGGAGGGATACAAACGATTGGTCTAGTTGGACCAAGGAGCGGCACAGGCTTGGAGGGCCGAAGGGCCTGTTTCCTGTGCTGTACTGTTCTTTGTTCTTTGAAGGGCGGGATCAGGATACTGAATTTGATGATCAGCCATGATCAAAATGAATGGTGGAGGAGGCTCGAAGGGCCGAATGGCCTCCTCCTGCTTCTCGTTTCTATATTGTTTAATGTGAGCCTTAAATCTCCAAAACCTTTTAAAATATTTTTTCTTAGGATGTCGCTGACAAGGCCAGCATTTATTGTCATCCCCAATCGCCTTTGAATTGCTGCATTTGAAGGGACAGTTAAGAGCCAACCCCATTACTTGGAGTCACATATAGCCCAGACCAGGTAAGGATGGCAGTTTGCCAGATGGGTTTTTACACCATTTCTGAGGCTAGCTTTTAATTCCAGCTTTTGTTAATTGAATTTAAATTTTACCAGCTGCCTTGGTGGGATTTGAAGCCGTGACCCCAGACCACAGCAACCTGTGTCTCTGAATTACTAACCCAGTGACAACAGGCGGAATTCGCCAGCTTCCCCGTGGCTGGTTTTCCCCTGGTGGAGGCGGCTCAGTGCTGGCTGCCATGTAGGATCTTCCAATCCTGTTGAAGATGATGGTGATTTACATTCCTTCTTCAAGCTGCCATTGGGGTAGGGCTCGATTTCAAGGGGGCTCGAAGATTCCGCCAGTGGGAAGGGCTGCAGAATTCTGTCCAATGCCACTGGTTCCCCCTATTCAAAAATGTGAAGTGCGATCTCCTACACGGTCAATGTCAGGATATAAAAAGAATGACTTGCATTTTGAAAGCAACCTTCACCACCAGCAGAGCCAATAAAGAAGTCTTGAAGCACAGTCACTGTTGAAACGTAGGACCTTCTGCAGCACAGCAAGCTGCCACAAACAGTAATGTGACAATGAACAGTTAATCTATTTTTGCCTTGTTAATTAAGAGATATTGGTGAGAGATTAAGAGAGAACTTTTGGCCAGGACACCAGATTAATCACCTGCCATAGGATTTCTTTGTCTGTTGAGGGTTGTTGGCACCTCGGTTTAAGATCTCATCTGAAAGACGGCACCTCCAGCATTGCAGCATTCCCTCAGCACTGTATTGTAGTGTCAGCCTAGATTGTTGCGTTCAAATCATTACCGTGTGACTCGGGGTGTGAGTGCTACCAGCAGAGTCACAGCTGACAACATTCAAAGAATCTCTCACTTACATAAAGGTGCCCGGATGTTAGAGAAAACAATCTGAAGGGACACAAAAATACGCCTGTCTCCAGTCCCACTGTTAAGATGGGATGAATTTAAAATAAACCCATAGTAACATTAAATATGAAGGGAGAAGACAAAGGTTTCACAAACAAGAGGTTCATTCTATTGACACCAATTTTCAATTTGCTATCAGCAAGAGAACAAGGATTCCCTCTGCTGGTTTTATCAGAGAACGAGCCTGAGTTATCAGAACCGCCATTTATCGACATGGCTGACAAGAGGCCTCAAAAATATGCCATGGAAACCATGGCAACCGCCTCTTGCCAAGAACTATTTCAATCAGGAATCCGATCTTCTAAAGAAAGAAAAATGAATGAAACCTCCACGGGTTCAAATGAAAGAAAAGCAGAACGATTTTCCTGACATTTAACTAAGCGACTTGACTCTCGGATCTATAATGTTTATCTAAATGCTTTCAAGGGCCTTGGGTGATGCTTCAGAATCACTAAATTAAAGTAGATAGTTAGCAAATTTCACTCTGCTAACGGGTGATTGCTGGAAAGTCCAGGTTTAACATCTTTTATCCAATTTCACTTTGAAAGGCAACATTTAAAATGATTCTTAACTGCCAGTCATAGAATCATAGAAGATACTGTGCAGAAGGCAGCCATTTGGCCCATCGATCCAAAACCCACAATAATCCCACCCAGGTCCTATCCCTGTAACCCCACATATTTATCCTGCTAGCCTCCCTGACACTAAGGGGCAATTTAGCAATGGCCGATCAACCTAACCTGCACATCTTTTGAACTGTGGGAGGAAATCGGAGCGCCCGGAGGAAACCCACGCAGACACGGGGAGAACGTGCAAACTCCACACAGACAGTCAACCAAGGCCGGAATTGAAACTGGGTCCCAGGCGCTATGAGGCAGCAGTGCTAACCACTGTGCCACCATGTGATCATGTGATAAAATGTCTTGTATTAAGTGCAAGCAGATTTGCCAATCCTCGTTGGGAAGAGACATCTAAATACTGTGCATACAAAGTCAGAACAGCGATCTGGTTGACAGCAATTTGCTGGCACAGAATCCAACAACAATTTATCATCTGATTGAAATAGCTGTTTGTACAAGGAATAGGAATGGGAGGAGGAAATGTCCTAACTACCTGTCGTTATGGAAGCTTAATATAAACGGCACTAATTTCTCCTCCCACCACTCGCCTGTAAACAGATATGCAATTTGATTGGTTTTCTCTCTTTATAAACAGTGACTAATTTCCAACCCCTCATTTTGGTGCAATCCAATTTTCTATCAGTAACCCCATAGCAAACTCGAGATAGGATGAACTCAAAGGGTTAGTTTATTTGCACACTCAAAATGCAAAAGGAGGGTCATAATGTTGCCTCCACACTCAGATGGTAAAGAGAGGGATAGAAAAAGAAAGATTTACAGTGCAATGACCACAGCGAAAATAAATGTTGTTCCACACGGGTTCCAGAGTCCAGAATCAAAGGCCCATGAGTTATTCCTTCACGGAGGTGAGTGGATGGGAAACCGATGCTTGATAATTCATTTTTCCAGTGGTGTTGACTTCACATAATGAAACAGGTATGCAGGGATGGATCAATCTCTTAGAGAATGTTACAGGCTCCAACAGAAGTAGGGTACTTGGAGCCAAATGCCCAGGCCAACCTGAGCCAAAGTTCCTTTGGTGTGACCTGCTAGACAGCAGTTAGCAGCAGACTAAGCCATTCAGTCCAGCAAGGCAATATTGCTTGTTCAACAAGTCAAAGGCCTAGATCATGTGACTTTACCTCAGCACAATGCCTTCAGCAAATGATGTTCATCCAGTGTTGGCTTTGTGTTCGAGGCTGATAATGTCTCAGTCATTATGGGTTAAAGGGAATGTTTGGGAGCCCATTGCCTCAGTAAAGGTTCCGTCTTTGCTGGGCAGACTGGGTTAGCAAATGCAGGTGGCCTTTGTATAGTTCTGTTAGAAGTTAGGCTGTGCAATCCACAGGGTGTCATTAGTGCCTCCTCAGATATAACAGGATGTGAATTTTCCTTAACCTGCCAAGTGGTTTATTTTGTTCAGGGGTAACAAATATACAGTGTGAGGTCTTAGTTCATCACCGTAAAAAAAATAGTCAATTATGTTTTATTGAGAAACAGTCGAGGCTTAACGTACCAAGGTGGGAAAGTATAGGAGTTAGGATAAAATAGACACACAGAGACATCACTTCCTCCTCAAAAGCTCTACATTAAGTATAGCTGTGGCTGGAAATACTATTCCCTCACCATAGATGCTCGTTACATCGCACCTTCACTTTGCTGTCAGCTGTAGCTCAACAAATAGCACTCTCACCTCTGAGTCAGAAGGCTGTGCATCTAAGTACCACTCCAGAGACTTGAGTGTAAAATCCAGGCTGAACCTCCCAATGTAGTAGTGGGGGAGTGCCACACTGCTAGAGACACCCACCAAAATCTTCCTGTCCTGCCCACCACGGGAATCGTAACGGGTGGGTGGGGGTTGGGGGAGGGTGACCATGCTGAGGTTCACTGACCACGGGCAGGGTTTTCTGGTTTTGGGGCCGGAAAATCCCATCCACCATATTTCACACGAGCAACTTAAATCCAGGCCCTGTTTCGTCTCTCATTTGAACTTAGAAACATACAACAGCACTGTTCCAGCATGGGATTTCTGCCCAGGGTAACATGTTGATTGATATTCAACATCACAAGACTGCCACATTGTTGTTTGTGAAGCGGCACAGTGGCACAGTGGGTGGCACTGCTACCTCACAACTCCAGGGACCCGGGTTCAATTCCGGCCTCGAGTGACTGTCTGTGTGCCGTTTGTACATTCTCTCCGTGTCTGCGTGGGTTTCTTCCGGGTGCTCCGGTTTCTTTCCACAGTCCATAGATGTGCGGGTTAGGTTGATCGGCCATGTTAAATTGCCCCTTCGTGTCAGGGGGATTAGCAGGGTAAATACATGAGATTGCAGAGATAGGGCCTGGGTGGGATTGTGGTTGGTGCAGGCTCGATGGGCCGAATGGCCTCCAGCACTGTAGGGATTCTATGAGAGTTTGCTGTGCGCAAATTGGTTGCTGTGTGGAGTTTGCACATTCTCCCTGTGTCTGCGTGGGTTTCCTCCGGGTGCTCCGGTTTCCCCCCACAGTCCATAGATGTGCAGGTTAGGTGGATTGGTCATGCGAAATTGCCCCTTAGTTTTCCAATATGTGTAGGTTAGGTGGATTTGCCATGGTGAATGTGTGGGGTTATAGGGACAGGGTGGGGGAGAGGGCCTGTATAAGATGGGCCAAATGGCCTCCTGCACTGTAGGGATTCAATGATTCTATGAGAGCTTGCTGTGTGCAAATTGGCTGCTGTGTTTTTTATGCTACAAGAATGAATACACTTCAAAAGGTACTTCACTGACTGCTTTGAGACCTCCTAAAGTCATTAATGGCGCTATCAAAGTACACCTTCTTCTTTAAAAAAGGAAGGCTTGAAGAATAGGCTTGTCAAATACTTTCCGCCCAGGGCAATGGGCTGGCAGACGTCCATCGCGGAAGAGTTCGGCAAGTTATTTCTGTCAAGCTTGAGGGAATCTTCAGAGAACCCTAGAATATTACAGGGCAAAAAGAAGGCTACTCATGCCCGTGCGCGCTGTATTGAAAGAGCTACTGGATTCATGTCATTCTTCTCTGCTTTCCCCCAGAGCACTGCAAATTTCCCCATCTCAATTTTTTTATCCAATTCCCTTTTGGAAGTTACTATTGAATCTGCTTCCACTGCCCTTTCACACAGCACATTCCAGATTTCAATGACTTGCTTCGTTGTCTTTTTCCACCCCCCCCCCGCCCCGGGCAAAACAGACAGGAGTTACACATCAGTATTATCACTAAGGGAGGCAAAATCACCAATTAATAAAAACAAAAATTAAAATAGGTGACTCACAGTGTGATAATCCAGCTGGAAACAATTTCTCTGCCATTGATGAATTCTAAGCTCTGGATTTTTGTTCCTGTCATTTCTACGGATTTTCCTCTCTATTTTCCTGGAAAAGTTCCATTGTTTTCCTGTGTAGTTTAAAAAAGATAAGGAACAGCTATTAGACAATGGTCTCACTGCTACTTAGCCACATAGGAATGTAGTTATGTGTGTGAGCCAGTTGCTAAGTCAGGCAGAACTTTGGAGTCACATGCGTAACAGAGGCTTTACAACTCTGGTTGGATATATTCCTCATCTAACCATCCCACACAGCCCATCCCCCCCCCCCCCCCCCACCCACCCATCCCCCCATCGGTCGCCCATCCTCGCCTTCCCACAGCCAATTGGAAAGCAAACTGGTGCTTTGTTACCTGATTGGATGATTTATGATTGTTGGCTAAATAGATCATTTCCCCATGTTCAAAGTTTTTATGATCATGATGCAAAACCATTCAAAGATTTTTGTTTCAAAAAAGCACCAAAGCTCTGGGAACTGTCTGCAAGATTTTTGCTCGTAGCAGCATCCAGGAGATTAATCGTAAGCCGTTGGGAAATTCGGGGCAATCCTAGAGGCTTGGCAACCTCAGCGTGATCACTTTGGAAACAGCAAGCAGCCTGAAACTGGATAGAAAATGGTGCTGATGACCCCATGTCTGATTCCGACTCATTTTTATCCCCCCGTCTTCCTCGGGGTGGCATGGTGGCACAGTGGTTAGCACTGCTGCCTCACAGCACCAGGGACCCGGGTTCGATTCCCGGCTTGGGTCACGGTCTGTGTGGAGTTTGCACATTCTCCCCATCTCTGTGTGGGTTCCTCCGGGTGCTCTGGTTTCCTCCCACAGTAAAAAGATGTACGGGTTCGGTGAATTGGCCATGATAAATTCTCCCTCAGTGTAGCTGAATAGATGCCGGAGTGTGGCAACTAGGGGATTTTCATAACAACTTCATTGCAGTGTTAATGTAAGTCTACTTGTGACACTAATAAATAAACTTTAAAACTTTTCTTGAGCTTCTTCTGGGAGGCCTTTAAAGGAGAAATTTTGAGAGTGCAGAGTTTGTATGTTCGTGTCAGGATTAAAGGCAAAGTGAATAAGAATGAGGAAGCTTGGTTCTTGAGGGATATTGGAACTCTGATAAAGAAGAAGAGAGAGATGTATGACATGTATGACATGACATGAGGTTGCTTTGGCAGACAAGGTGAAGGATAATCCTAAGAGCTTCTACAGGTATATTAAGAGCAAAAGGATAGTAAGGGATAAAATTGGTCCTCTTGAAGATCAGAGTGGTCGGCTATGTATGGAACCAAAAGAAATGGGGGAGATATTAAATGGGTTTTTTGCATCCGTATTTACTAAGGAAACTGGCATGGAGTCTATGGAAATAAGGCAAACAAGTAGGGAGGTCATGGAACCTATACAGATTAAAGGGGAGGAGGTGGCTTGCTGTCTTGAGGCAAATCAGAGTTGATAAATCCCCAGGACCGGACAGGGTATTCCTTCGGACCTTGAAGGAGACTAGTGTTGAAATTGCAGGGGCCCTGGCAGATATACTTAAAATGTCGGTATCCACGGGTGAGGTGCCGGATGATTGGAGGATAGCTCATGTTGTCCCGTTGTTTAAAAAAGGCTCACAAAATAATGCGGGAAATTATAGGCCGGTAAGTTTGACGTCAGTAGTAGGTAAAGTATTGGAAGGAGTATTAAGAGATAGGATCTACAAATATTTGGATAGACAGGGACTTATTAGGGAGAGTCAACATGGCTTTGTGCATGATAGGTCATGTTTAACCAATCTATTAGAGTTTTTCGAGGAGGTTACCAGGAAACTGGATGAAGGGAAGGCAGTGGATGTTGTCTACATGGACTTCAGTAAGGCCTTTGACAAGGTCCCGCATGGGAGGTTAGTTAGGAAGGTTCAGTCGCTAGGTATACATGGAGAGGTAGTAAATTGGATTAGACATTGGCTCAATGGAAGAAGCCAGAGAGTGGCAGTGGAGGATTGCTTCTCTGAGTGGAGGCCTGTGACTAGTGGTGGGCCACAGGGATCAGTGCTGGGTCCATTGTTGTTTCTCATCTATATCAATGATCTGGATGATAATGTGGTAAATTGGATCAGCAAGTTTGCTGATGATACAAAGATTGGAGGTGTAGTGGACAGTGAGGAAGGTTTTCAAAGCTTGCAGAGGGATTTGGACCAGCCAGAAAAATGGGCTGAAAAATGGCAGATGGAGTTTAATGCAGACAAGTGTGAGGTATTGCACTTTGGAAGGACAAACCAAGGTAGAACATACAAGGTAAATGGTAGGATACTGAAGAGTGCAGTAGAACAGAGGGATCTGGGAATACAGATACATAATTCCCTAAAAATGGCGTCACAGGTAGATAGGGTCATAGAGTGCTTTTGGTACATTGGCCTTTATAAATCAAAGTATTGAGCATAGGAGTTGGAATGTTATGGTGAAGTTGTATAAGACATTGGTGAGGCCGAATTTAGAGTATTGTGTGCAGTGTTGGTCACCTAATTACAGGAAGGATATTAATAAGGTTGAAAGAGTGCAGAGAAGGTTTACAAGGATGTTGCCGGGACTTGAGAAACTGAGTTACAGAGAAAGGTTGAATAGGTTAGGACTTTATTCCCTGGAGCGTAGAAGAATGAGGGGAGATTTGATAGAGGTGTATAAATTTATGATGGGTATTGATAGAGTGAATGCAAGCAGGCTTTTTCCACTGAAGCTCAGGGAGAAAATAACTAGAGGACATGGGTTAAGGGTGAGGGGGGAAAAGTTTAAAGGGAATATTAGGGGGGGCTTCTTCATGCAGAGAGTGGTGGGAGTTTGGAATGAGCTGCCAGATGAGGTGGTGAATGCATAAGAACATAAGAAATAGGAGCAGGAGTAGGCCATCTAGCCCCTCGAGCCTGCCCCGCCATTCAATAAGATCATGGCTGATCTGAAGTGGATCAGTTCCACTTACCTGCCTGATCCCCATAACCACTAATTCCCTTACCGATCAGGAATCCATCTATCCGTGACTTAAACATATTCAACGAGGTAGCCTCCACCACTTCAGTGGGCAGAGAATTCCAGAGATTCACCACCCTCTGAGAGAAGAAGGTCCTCTTCAACTCTGTCCTAAACTGACCCCCCTTTATTTTGAGACTGTGCCCTCTAGTTCTAGTTTCTTTTCTAAGTGGAAAGAATCTCTCCATCTCTACCCTATCCAGCCCCTTCATTATCTTATAGGTCTCTACAAGATCCCCCCTCAGCCTTCTAAATTCCAACGAATACAAACCCAATCTGCTCAGTCTCTCCTCATAGTCAACACTATGCGGGCTCACTTTAACATTTAAGAAAAACTTGGACAGGTACACGGATGAGAGGGGTGTGGAGGGATATGGTCCAGGTGCAGGTCAGTGGGACTAGGCACAAAAATGGCTCGGCACAGGCAAGAAGGGCCAAAAGGCCTGTTTCTGTGCTGTAATGTTCTATGGTTCTTGTGCTCACTCTTAAGCATAAACCATTTCCAGCAGCATAGACTAACGAGTGAGGAAGAGTGGAAGAGCCTGGTAACATGTTGTTAACTCTTCTTCAGACTCAGAGCATTGGAGGTTGACTGCAGTAACCCTGCAATGAAGTTACTGTGAAAATCCCCCAGTTGCCACACTCCGGCGCCTGTTCGGGTACACTGAAGGAGAATTAGCATGGCCAATGGA
The DNA here is from genome assembly GCF_964213995.1 of Mustelus asterias. Lineage (NCBI taxonomy): Eukaryota > Metazoa > Chordata > Chondrichthyes > Carcharhiniformes > Triakidae > Mustelus > Mustelus asterias. Next base: position 39,273,634 of record NC_135827.1, read on the forward strand.
CCAAACCAGACTGTGGTTTCAGACTGTGGGAGGAAGTCGGAGCACCCGGAGGAAACCCATGCAGACAACGTGCAAACTTCACACAGACAGTGACCCAAGCGGGAACCGAACCCAGGTCTCTGGCGCTGTGAGGCTAACCACAGCAGTGCTAACCACTGCGCCGCCCAATGGTTTGATTTGGAATGCACTAGCTGATCAGGTGGAAGATACAGCTTGAGCAGCAACTTTCAAAAGGGAAGTAGATAAATACTCAAAAAGAAATTGCAGGAAGATGGAGAAGAGGCAGGAGAACATTGTACCCCAAATGGGCTTTCCAAATCAGACTAGATATATTCCGGAGGTTTCATCACCCAATCTCCTGTCTAAACACACTCCAACACCAAACTCAAGCCCATAATCCATCCTCTAGATGCCAATGTCTTCCTGTGGTCAATTAGAATGAGAAAATACTTTGTTATTCCACCCCCCCCCCCCCCCATGATTTTGTTAATTTTCCTCCAGAGTTTTGCTTCCAGCAGTGTTCGGGAAATTAATCTCCAATTGCTGAGGACTCCCGGGCAATCCTAGAGGGTTGGCAACCCGATGCCAAAGCATTGAAGCGTTTATGTTAATTATGAGGAAAGACTGGAGGGATAACTTTCTGAACTTGTGGTTTCAACATGGAGCTTTTCCAGACAGGGTTCTCAGATTGCCCTCCTGCTGGATAGTGCTGCACAGCTCCAGTGTCAAGTTGTAAAGCGCTCTTTCTGTTGTGTATGTGAGCCCCTGGCACGGAGGGAAATATAGCCAATTATTCATATTTTTATAGCTGGCAAGTTAATCAGAAAATTCTCAGCCGTATATAAAAACAATCTTCCTTGAGGACTGGAGGCAAACTCAGTTGTCACATCCAGTTTTAATTCACCAAAACTCTGACCACGCAGGCAAACAACAGGTGCTTTGGGGAGCTTTGGGCGCTTGCTCTCAAGCCACCTAACTCCGGGTTTCTTTGGAGCTGAATAAAGGGCTCGCGGTGCGAGTTGAAGAGTTTATTACCCACTGTCAACATTGCAAAGATCCCTCTGGGATATCAAACATCGATCAACGGCCAAGAGACATTTAAGTGCTTCCCCTTCCTAAATACCACTGTTCCACCGTTTAGGAAAATATACACAGACGTATAAAAACTTGCTTTCAGTTTCTGTCTGCGTATATAAATATAAAACCTTCCCTAGCTATTCAACCACAGTGTATTTGCACAAGATTGGTTTGCAAGTCTTTATTTATGTACTTGAAGAGTAACAAGAGTGCTTCAGACAAATCTTTATGTGAAAGGATTGTGGAAGTCTCAGCTTGGTTTGTAGTGAATTGGTGGGCCCTGGCTAGATGTTCTTCAGGATTTCGCCCCCTCCATTTCTCATCTCTCTCTCTCTCTCCTTCCTTTCTGGGATTTTGACTTTTCCTTGGTTGGTGAACAGTCTGAGTGATTGGAAATTTCCAAATCTTTCATTACTGTGCAATAAGGCACAGGTGAAGAGCAGAAATCCAGCTGATCCAATCTCTGCCTTTCTCTTTTATAGAATCTTGAGGAAGATCATTGAAAAAAGTTTGGGACAGATGAGGGGGAGAGTTTTCCCGTCCTGCCCACCGCGGGAATCGGAGCGGGCAGGGGGCGGACCATGCAAAGGTCCATTGACCTCGGGCGGGATTTGCCGGTTTTGGGGCGAGCGCGGCCAGGAAATCCCACCCAAGAAGATTTTTTAATGCAATGAGTTATGATGATCTGGAATGAACTGTCTGAAAGGGTGGTGGAAGCAGATTTAATAATAACTTTCAAAAGTGAATTGGATGAGTACTTGAAATGTGCAGGGCTGCAGGGAAAAAAGCAACCAAGATTATGATTAACTGGATAACTCTTTCAAAGAACCAGCACAGACAGGATGGGCCGAAAGGCCTCCTTCTGTGCTCTATGTGATTTTATGATTCCCTGGATCTGCGATGTGATGAGATTCTAAACAACCAGTAGCTGAGCCGCACTGTTGAAGAATATCCATTGTTTTGTATCCAGTCGCTGCTGAGTTGACTGAGTCTCGGTTGCTGAAGGTGATATAACCAAACATTCAACATCTCTGTATTAGAGAAGGGGGAAAACTAATTCTGTCAGGCTTCTCACTCCTGACAACTATCAACGGCGCAGTGGCACAATGGTTAGCACTGCTGTCTCACAGTGCCAGGGACCCGGGTTCAATTCCGGCCTTGGATCAGTCTGTGCGGAGTTTGCACGTTCTCCTTGTGCCTGTGTGGGTTTTCCTCCAGGTGCTCTGGTTTCCTTCCACAGTCCGAAAGATGTGCTGGTTTGGGTGCATTGGCCGTGCTAAATTCTCCCTCAGTGTACCCGAACAGGCGCCGGAGTGTGGCGACTAGGTGATTTTCACAGTAACCTCAGTGCAGTGTCAATATAAGTCCACTTGTGACACTAATAACTAAACTATCTGGTGAAGGTGCTGGATTATGCAAATGTGCGTGAATATTGGGTGAGATACGGGATTCGAGTCCAGCTATCACAAGCATCCAGGGAAGAGGAGCAAATTGGTGGAAAGCATGGGTGAAATGAAACAAAGTAAACTGTTACCTTGGCAATGTGTACACTAATGTCAATCTTTAGGTGTCAATTTCTCACCCAAATCCATTGTAATGAGATTTGTGGTTTTTGACCTGATCCTGAGGTTTATCTTTTGTAAGTTTAAAACTTTCTGCTTCGCCTCAGTGACCTGACGGGTGAGTGCACCATGTGATTATGGTCCTCGGTTTGGTCCATGATCTTGCACAAAGTTAGCTGATTTCAGTAGAGATATTTGTATTGATGTAACAATTGGCCAGTATTCTGCGCAGTGTTCTGGGCCAATATTTATCCCAAAACCAACATCACGGGAAAAAAATGATCATCTGTTTATCTACCACGTTGCTGTTTGCGGGATCTTGCTGTGTACAAATTGGCTGCTGTTTCTTTTCCTACATTACAACAGTGGCTGGAAATTCTCCGACCTTGCCCGCGGCTGGGATCCTCCGGCCCCGCTGCCATGGATGGAGTTTTGGCTCAGAGCCAAATTCTCCTTTCTCACTGGCAGCAGTGGCGAGGCGAACAAGATCAGAGAATTCCGGCCAGTGAGTACAGTTCAAAAGTACCTCATTGGCTGGCCTCCGGAGGTTGTGAAAGATGCTATGTAAATGCAATCTTTCTGCTTTAAACTAGCAAATGAAGGCATTTCATCCTGAACATGTCAATATGTTTGTTGCTAATTATAGAACAATACAGCACAGAAGGAGGCCATTTGGCCAATCTTACGTGTGCCGGCCCTTTGAAAGAGCTATTCAATTAATCCCTTCCTCCTGCTCTTTCCCCATAACCCTTTAACATGTTTTTCCTTTTCAAAATGTTATCCCTTTGGATGTGCTTTCCCTGCTCTTTCAAGCATTACGTTCCAAATCTTTACACCTCGCTATGTAAAAACAATTCTCCCCTCCTGATTTTTTTTGCAACTATTTTCAATTTAGTGAAATTGTCTTTTCTAAGCAGCACCGTCGAATGTTGCGGAGTCATTCAGCTAGTCATGACCTGTAGGGATTTTATTTTTCTGGCCCATTTCTCTTGTGTTTACTGGGATAATTGCGCACAGATGGAGCACTCTGTTGTCTTATGGATGCAGCTCAGAAAGTGAAAACACAAGTCCTAGCCACAGGGAAACTCAGCAGGATGGGACAGGACAACTGGAAGCTTGTTACAAATCCAGCCATCCTTCAAGGATGATCTGTTCTTCCAATTAAAAAGGAAAGGACAAGGCAGCCTGAGAGGTTCAGTCAGAGAAGCTCCAGTAATCACGCAGGACTGACCTTAGATAGGCTACCCTTGTGGTTGTGTTAGGGGAGAGAACAGGCTAAGGAAGGGGGTTCAAGGAGGGAATCTTTTGTTCATTGCTGACAGTGCATTCCCTACAGAGAATGACAGTTGCTATGAACTTAAAACCAGTGACCTGTCGCATTCAACTCCGAACAACTATTTGCATTCATTTAGTACATTTAACGTAGCAAAATCTCCCCAACACGCCTCAGAGGAACATTATCAAACAGAATTTGACACAGGGCCACATAAGGAAACGTTCATAATAAAGGTATTCAAAATTATGACTGATTTCGATAGGGTAAGGAGGGAGAAACTGTTTCCTCTGGCACGCACATCAATAACCAAAGGTCATAGATTTCAAATAATTGGAAAAAGAACCAGGGGAAAATGAGGATAAATTATTTTGCAGTGAGGGTCGTCGAACACACTACCAGTAAGGGTGGAGGAATCAGATTTCATAAGAACTTTCAAAAGACTGTGCAACGTGTAGTGAAATTAAATACTTCACAGGATTATGGGGAGAAAGGTGGGCTGTGGGAATAAATTGGATCGCTCTTTCAAAAGGTGAGCATGACAAAACAGTTTGAATGGCCTTCTATGCTGTTAGGTTCTATGATTGCTAAGATACTACAACAAGTGACCAAAAGCTTGGTCAAAGAGATGGGTTTTAATGGGCACTTTATAAAATGGGAGAGGGGTAGAGTCGGAGAGGTTTAGGGCAGGATATCCACAGCTTAGCACCTAGACAGCTGAAGGCACGGCTGCCAATGGTGGAGTGATGAGAGCTGAGGATCTGTGAGGGGCACTGTGAATGTGCTGGAGGGGCTAGATAAAAGATGATAGTGACCACAAAATTATTTATATTGTGCTGATATTACAGAGAGTAAGCGAGCTATAGATTTGAACCATTGTACCTTAAAGCTTGGCAAATATGTAAAAGAGAAACAACTTGCAACAACATACCTGGCATTATTTCCATTGAAAAAGGTGGTGTCTTATTAAGCTGTCAAGCATGTCTCAGTGAGAAGTCTTACAACACCAAGGTTAAAGTCCAACAGGTTTATTTGGTAGCAAAAGCCACTAGCTTTCAGAACAGGCTTGTCGGACTTTAACCTGGTGTTGTTAGACTTCTTACTGTGTTTACCCCAGTCCAACGCCGGCATCTCCACAGCACGTCTCCAATCAGGGACAGGATTGGGAACACAAAATGGTCATGGGGCAACGAGGATTGCCCACTTTGGTTGTACATATTAGAATCATAGAATCCATTCGGCCCATCCAGCCTGCACCAACAACCATCCCACCCAGGCCCTATCCCATAGCCCCACATATTTACCCTGCTAACCCCCTGACACTAATGGACAATTCAGCACAGCCAATCCACCTAACCAGCACATCTTGGGAGGAAACTGGAGCACCCGGAGGAAACCCACACAGACACGGGGACAACTGTGGAATTCCCTGCCCAGTGGAGCAGTTGAGGCTACCTCATTGAATGTTTTTAAGGCAAGGATAGATACATTTTTGAACAGTAAAGGAATTAAGGGTTATGGTGAGCGAGCGGGTAAGTGGAACTGAGTCCACAAAAAGATCAGCCATGATCTTATTGAATGGCGGAGCAGGCTCGAGGGGCCAGATGGCCCACTCCTGCTCCTTGTTCTTGTGTTCATGTTTATTGGAATGTGCAAACTCCGCACAGACATTGACCCAAGCTGGGAATCGAACTTGGGTCCCTGGCGCTGTGAGGTAGTAGTGCTAACCACTGTGCCACCCAATATGTGCATAACTGTGTATCTCATTGAGCTTTTAAGTTTTTTTCTAAGTTTAGTTATTAGTGTCACAAATGGGCTTACATTAACACCGCAATAGAACATAGAACATAGAAAGCCACAGCACAAACAGGCCCTTCGGCCCACAAGTTGCGCTGATCATATCCCTACCTCTAGGCCTATCTATAGCCCTCAATCCCATTAAATCCCATGTACTCATCCAGAAGTCTCTTAAAAGACCCCAACGAGTTTGCCTCCACCACCACCGACGTCAGCCGATTCCACTCACCCACCACCCTCTGAGTGAAAAACTTACCCCTGACATCTCCTCTGTACCTACCCCCCAGCACCTTAAACCTGTGTCCTCTCGTAGCAACCATTTCAGCCCTTGGAAATAGCCTCTGAGAGTCTACCCTATCCAGACCTCTCAACATCTTATAAACCTCTATCAGGTCACCTCTCATCCTTCGTCTCTCCAGGGAGAAGAGACCAAGCTCCCTCAACCTATCCTCATAAGGCATGCCCCCCAATCCAGGCAACATCCTTGTAAATCTCCTCTGCACCCTTTCAATGGCTTCAACATCTTTCCTGTAATGAGGTGACCAGAACTGCGCGCAGTACTCCAAGTGGGGTCTAACCAGGGTCCTATAAAGCTGCAGCATTATCAATGAAGTTACTGTGAAAATCCCCTAGTCACCACACTCCGCTGCCTGTTCGGGTACACTGAGGCAGAATTTAACATGGCCAATGCACCTAACCAGCACGTCTTTCAGACTATGGGAGGAAACCAGAGCACCCGGAGGAAACCCACGCAGACACGGGGAGAATGTGCAGATTCCACACAGTCAGTGACCCAAGCCGGGAATCGAACCCGGGTCCCTGGTGCTGTGAGGCAGCAGTGCTTGCCACCGTGCACCGTGCTTCCATCACATGACCTCTCTGGCCACCCATAGGCTCTTCCTTGTGAGCTCACGCCATTGGCTGTTTGACACATCCACCCTCATGGCTCCCACCTTCCCCAGCTGCAAAGTGAACAGATTCTTAATTAACTCCTGACTGGCAATCAAACTGCCATTTCTAAATATAATTTCCAATGACTAACAAATGAAAAGAAAAATATCCCAGCAGGCGCATTTTCTTTCAACATGCCACTGATTCTTTTCCTGGGATTTACTCGCTGTGGTATCCTGGACATTAATTCCCCTCCAAGTCACAAACCATCCTGACTTGGAAATATATCGGCCGTTTCTTCACTCTCTCTGGATCAAAATCCTGGAACTCCCTCCCTAACTGCACTGAGGGTGTACCTACACCAGATAGACTGCAGCGGTTCAAGAAGGCAGCTCACCACCACCTTCTAAAGGGCAACTAGACATGGGCAATAAATACTGACCCAGCCAGTGACATTCTCATCCCGTGAACAATGGAACTTTTAAAATCATTAATTCCTGGAGACTCAAGGACAATTGGAGTGGGTTGGAAACTCTAGGAGCAAGATGTGGACAGGTCAGGAACCGGGGATGAAGGCTTGGTGTTTGGTTCCTGATGAAAGAAGTCAGAATTCCAATAAAGACACTATTATATCAAGCATTCCATCTCACCAATGCGATGTTGTGGAGATGCCGGTGTTGAACCGGGGTGGGCACAGTAAGATGTCTCACAACACCAGGTTAAAATCCAACAGGTTTATTTGGAATCACAAGCTTTCGGAGCGCTGCATCCTCACTCACATGATGAAGGGGAAGCTGTCCGAAAGCTCGTGCTGCCAAATAAACCTGTTGGACTTTAACCTGGTGTTGTGAGGCTTCTTACTGTCACCAATGACAGTTCATTTTATATCTGAAACCTTTAAACCTTTAAAGGAACTCTCAAGCTGGAATGTTACGGCCATTCACATTGGTGGGATTTTCCCATCATGCTGCGGTGAATGGAGATTCGGCTGGATGCCAAATTCTCCAACTTCGCTGCAGCGGGACCGTGGCGTGAACGGCGGGTTGAACCCTTAGGTTCCTAAACCTTTGCCAATTCCAATTGGCATATTTACATAACCCTCAAACCACCCAAAACCCTAGGCTTCTGCCACTGGTTGGTCACAAGTGCATCCTCATGTATCTCATCTCGCCAGTTAGAAAGTGAACAGCTGCTTATCCAATTGGAATGGTTCTTGATTATCAAATAACCTATTTGAACTGGCTAGAGCAGCATTTATTGCCCATTCCTAGTTACCCTTGAGAAGGTGGTGATGAGCTGCCTTCTTGAATTGCTGCAGTCTACGAGCTGTGGGTTGACTCAGAATGCTGTTGGCGAGGGAATTCCAGAATTTTGACCCAGTGACTGCGAAGGAATGGCGATATAGTTCCAGGTCAGGACGGTGAGTGACTTGGAGGGGAACTTGCAGGTGGTGGTGTTCCCATGTATCTGCTAACCTTGTCCCCTGATATTTACAAAATCACGTGGTTGGTGATATTGAGTAGGACGACTGTGAAGAAAGGACAACATATTAGAGAAGGAATAGCTCCTGGGTCACTAGATTTTACCTCCTGGATCTTCAGTGCATCGTACTGAGAGACTGGAGCACAGTTCCAATATTCCATCCCCAATATAGGGATTGGGCCTCATTAAAAGTATTCTGGCTGTAGGCGAGTCTTGAACATGGTTGGTTTGCAGCACCTATTCACCAACAGTACTAGAATAAGGATGCAGAATGTACCATACTCATCTGAATATACAAAATGACAGATAGGAAAGGACCCTCTAATTCATCCACTCTGTCCCTTATAGCGCAGAAACTTTGTACATCTCAAGATGTACACACCACTCCCCACCACCCTAATTCAGCCATATCTTCGCCTGGGAGAAGCAAAGTAAACAAGAGCAAAATAAAATTGGAGAATTTCCTCTCTGACCTCCCTCAGGTGATCAAGACTAGCCCAGGAGACCTCACTGAGCCTCATCAACATTAACAGGTATCTCCCTTTTGTAAAAGGCCTGACCTTTGCTCAAAAGAAATTGGTGAATCAGTATTCATTCCCTGGGGAAAGAAGAAGTGCCCAAGATCTAATATAGATCTGGCCTTACATCATTTGAGATTGTAGCCCTCTTGTTTGCCCTAACTCGCCCAGATGAAACAATTTGTCTGCACAAACACAGTCTAAATCCCTTCATCATCTAATAAACCTCAATTAAATTACCACTAAATCCACTGGATCGTCGACCTAGAGATAGAAGGAGTAAGTGTATGATACCTCTCAATTCAAAGGTCACAGGGATTAATTATTGATGAATAGAGTGCAATATGCTCTATAATGTGTTACATAACACATCATACTGTGATATAGTTACTGAGTGGCACTTTAAAGAAAAATGAATCACAGGATGTGAGTGTTGTTGACCTCCCTCAGGTGATCAACTCAGGTGTTGTTGACCTCCCTCAGGTTATTGCCCATCCCTGGTTGACCTTGGAGGGTGGTGGTGAGCCGCCACCTGGAACCGCTGCAGTCTGCATGGTGTAGGTACACCCACAGTGCTGTTAGGGAGTTCCTTCCTTCCGATTATCCATTTCCAAGTTCAGACACATTGTGTGAATTGGAGGAAAACTTGCATGTGATGGCGTTCTCATATATCAGCTTCCCTTATTTAACAATTAGTCTAATATCGTTCGCTGACTGGCTGCAGTGCCCACACGTTTTGTCATTATGAGCTGTTGTGTGTGTCTTTTAAATCAATGGGCGGAATCTTTCCATTCTGCCCGCCACTGGAATCATAGCGGGCGGGGACAGACCATGCAAAGGTCCATTGACCTCAGGTGGACTTTTCCAGCCTTGGGGCGAGCGTGGCCGGAAAATCACACTCACCTTTTCCATTAAGTTGCTCGTATCCCAAATTCTGGAAAATAATAGACTCATATCCTGATTAAAGTTTTAGCCACCATTGAAACAACAAAGAACTAAACAGCCAATTTAAGAAATAGTTTCATTTCTGCGGGGACTTCAGGATGTCCCAAAGCACCTGACAGTCAATTAAATACTTCTGAAGTGTAATCACAATGGTGGAAATGCAGCAGCCAATTTGTGTTCAAAAAGCAATGTGATAATAAAGTTTAAAGTTTATTTATTAGTCACAAGTATGTTTCTTCAGAAGGAACTCTTCAAAATGCAGCTAATGAAAATGCAACAAAACTTACTCCAACTTATAAATCAAAGAAAGGATTTAATAAAGAAACCTCATTACTCCAAACTTGGGACCTCGCCCTGGGCCACTCCAAGCTCCGAAAGCTCGTGATTCCAAATAAATCTGTTGGATTTTAACCTGCTGTTGTGAGACTTCTTACTGTGCCCACCCTGGTCCAACACCAGCATCTCCACAACATCGCATTGGTAAGATGGAATGCTTGATATAATAGTGTCTTTATTGGAATTCTGACTTCTTTCATCAGGAACCAAACACCAAGCCTTCATCCCCGGTTCCTGACCTGTCCACATCTAGAGTTTCCAACCCTCTCCAATTGTCCTGGAGTCTCCAGGAATTAATGATTTTTTAAAATTCCATTGTTCACAGGATGAGAGTGTCACTGGCTGGGTCAGTATTTAACCTGGTGTTGTTAAACTTCTTTCAGTATTTATTGCCCATGTCCCATAAATGAATTTAAAAATCAGCAACCCTCTGTATGCTGCTGGCACCTGAATTTCCATCTTCACCAAATGTGCCATGGGTGAGGAACATTTTATTATAACACGGCGCTGACCTCACATTGCGGTATGGGGACACAACCCTCACCCACGCCACGCCCCACCCCACACCCCCACCCCACACTGCTAGCTCTCTGTTCCACTGACCCTGAACCCTTTGAGTAGATTTCTGCCTCTAAGTCATTTCCGGGTTTCTGTTATTCTATATTTAAATCACCCGAACTTTAGACATTTGGTTAGCTAATGTCATTTTCATGCTGTTTACATTGGCCTAACATGCAGATGAACCAACAATGCAATACCTTGGATGGCAGATATTTATATTTTTGAAGGATAGCTGTATTTACACTGAATTATCCAAGGATAATCATTAAAAACACATTGAAGTCCCAACGTCTCCAGGTATTCTATTATTAAGTGTTGTAATTATTTCTTTTCCTTCCATGATGTCCAGTCTTTTCGCTCTGCCTCATTAATTCAAAGAACCTCAAAAGTTGGAATTGCACACCTGTCCACATCACCTCATCACCCCACAGTCTGGAGGCCTTTAAAACCCAAACTTGGCATCTCGAATCATTAACTTTTTATTTACCTTAGCTGCTCACCTTTAGCACTTTTCAACCTGGGTGATGTCTTGCATAACGCTCTTCGACCCTTTATTCTGGTTTATTATTTAAATAAAACAAACTCACATGAACCCACATGCCACACACATTTAGATATGCACAGATGTGCTTATGCCAGACACATATACCATTCCACAGACATGGACACAACACAGAAACACACATACCACACCTGTCCACAATGACAACTTATATTTATATTTAAAGTTTTTTTATTAATAGGCTTAAGTTACTATGAAAATCTCCTAGTCGCCACACTCCCCCGCCTGTTCAGGTACGCTGAGGGAGAATTTAGCATGGCCAAAGCACCTAACCAGCACATCTTTCAGACTATGGGAGGAAACTGGAGCACCTGGAGGAAACCCACACAGACACGGGGAGAACGTGCAGACTCCACACTGACAATGACCCAAGCCGGGAATCAAACCCGGGTCTCTGGCACTGTGGGGCAGCAATGCTAACCAATGTGCCACCATGCTTTTAACGTATTGTGCTTTTAAGCTCATAAAAGTCCCAAGGTGCTTCATTGGGGGCATTATTAAATGAAACTGATGCACACATATGCACATCAGACACTTTGCAGTCCACACACCCCATGCACCAATATATGTACATGACCACTCACACCTCACACATATACACACACACATTCACACACACACACACATTCTAAATTCCAGTGCGTACAAGCCCAGTCGATCCAGTCTCTCTTCATATATCAGTCCTGCCATTCCAGGAATGAATCTGGTGAACCTTCGCTGGACTCCCTCGATGGCAAGAATGTCCTTCCTTAGACTAGGAGACCAAAATTGCACACAGTACTCAAGGTGTGGCCTCACCCAGGCCCTCTATGACTGCAGCAAGAGATCCTTACTCCTATACTCAAATCATCTTGCTATGAAGGCCAGTATGCCATTAGCTTTCCTCACCACCTGCTGTACCTGCATGCCAATCTTCAGCGACTGTTCCACCATGACACCCAGGTCACGTTGCACTTCCCCTTTTCCTAAACTGCCACCCTTCAGATAATAATCTTCCTCCAGTTTTTGCCACCAAAAGTGGATACCTCACATTTATCCACATTATATTGCGTTTGCCAAGTATTTTCCCACTAAGGCAGCCTGTACAAATCACCCTGTAGTCTCTTAGCATCCTCCTCACAGCACACACTGCCACCCAGCTTAGTGTCGTCTGCAAATTTGGAGATATTGCATTCAACTCCTTCATCCAAATGATTAATGTACATTGTGAATAGCTGGGGTCCCAGCAACACTCACCTGATGAAGGAGCAGTGCTCCGAAAGCTCGTGCTACCAAATAAATCTGTTAGACTTTAACCTGATGTTGTGAGCTTCTTACTATGCATACCCAGTGTAGCCAGTGAGGAGATGGGCACAGCTGTTGTGGCACCTTTGAGCATTTCAGCCAGAGAATAACAGAGGCAAATAAGCAATGATGTTGTACAGGATCAATAAGAACCATTGTGATTTATCTGGATTATCCAGTAGATTTCCATTGTGATGGAATCCATGGATTCAAAGCATTTTGGTACAAATCCAAATGGATAGGAGAAACTGAAAAGGGAAATTGAGAAGGGAAACAGAATCTTCCAGTTTCTGTATCGACAAAGACTGAAACTGAGATTGGAACCCAAAACCTCTGGAGAGTCTATGACCAGTTAAAACCATATGAAAAGGACACAGAATCACCTGAACTCAGATGATGATGATGATTCCAGTGGTGCAGTACAGGCAGGTTGTAGAAGACAGAGGTTAGCTGCAGAAACTGAGAATGGGCAGTAGCTGAAGCTGTTTCGATTACTTGAAGATAATGTTGATGGATCTACACCATCCAGACTGTCACAGTCAGAGTTGAGGAGGTGCTGCAGATGTGTGTTGTTTTTGGTGTGGAACTCAGGTTGGTTGCGTGCTGTTGTTGGTTGGCGATCAGACTAAATCCTGGAAGAAGAGGAGCTGAAATTCTTCATGGAGGAAGGTAGAGTTTTGAAGGATTTTGTGATTATGATTGACAGCATATGTGGACCAACGAGATAATTTGTAAGATCCATCTTAGTTGTTGCTGCGATTTAATGTGTATTTCATAATTTACATAATTTTCCCATTCATTCATGTTTATCGTCCATTGATTCAACATTTTAGAATAGATATGGTTACCAATACAGCATTTATAGAATCATAGAATCCCTACAATGCAGAAGGAGGCCATTTGGCCCATCAAGTTTGCACCGACCATAATCCCACCCAGGCCCTATTCCCGTAACCCCACATATTTATCTTTGCTAATATCCCTGACTCCAGGATCAATTTAGCATGGCCAATCAACCTAACCCACACATCTTTGGAGTGTGGGAGGAAACCGGAGCATCCGGAGGAAACCCACACAGACACAGGGAAAATGTGCAAACTCCACACAGTCACCCGAGGCCGGAATTGAACCCGATCCCTGGCGCTGTGAAGCAGCAGTGCTAACCTCTGTGCCACCATGCTGCCCCATTTAGTGTTTGTGTTGTTACAATATAGTATCGTAAAAAATCCTTTTGTTTTAAACTGCAAAATATTGTGACTTCATTCTTTCAATCAATTAACTGGGACTTTTTAACTGCGACGAGGGGATTTTCACAGTAACTTCATTGCAGTGTTAATGTAAGCCTTATTTGTGACTAATAAATAAACTTTAACTTTTAGTTTAAAACTGGCCTTCTTTGAGATCATAACTTTATTTTATTCTAAATGCATCTCTACCCATATGAGGTAACCATGTCCACACTACAAATTTGCCTGTGACTCCATATCTCCCTGCTGACAGTGTTTGTGAAGGCCAAACAATGTCTGAAGATTCCCTTCAACCACATCTCTTAGAATTTTGAAAACCTGACCAAGAGCCTCCTTAATTCCAGTATAAACATTTTAAATCTCCAAAGTCTTTCCTCGTAACTTCATCCCTTAGATCGAGAATGGTCAGTGAATTCCTGGATATTACATAACATGACTTTCCACTTCCAATTGCATTGCCCGGTTAAACAGACCCCTCCCTCCAACCCCACACCCCACCCCACCTCCCAAAGACTAAACTGCTCAAAGAAAGCACAATTTTTATTTATTTTTCTTTAATGGATTAGTAGCACTCATCTCTGAATAACAAGGTCTTAGGGTTCAGGTCCCATTTCAGGGGTGGGACTTTCTGGCCGCACTCGCCCCGAAACTAAAAAATCCCGCCCAAGGTCAACGGACCTTTCCCGTGGTCTGCCCCCACCACCCGCTCCGATCCCCGTGGCGGGCGGAAGGGGAAAATTCGCCCCAAGGCCTCTGCAAAAAAACAAACCAAGGCTGACATTTTGGTGTAATACCGAGGGAGTGCTGCATTGTCGGAGGTGCTGTCTTTTGGATGAGACATTAAACCAAGGCCCCACCTTCCTGCACGGGTGGATGTAAAAGATGCCATGGCACCATTTCAAAGAGCAAGGAAATTATCTCCGGTGTGCTAGCTAATATTCATCCCTCAATCAACATCGAACCTGAATGTTCAGGTCTTGCTGCACATGATTTTGGACTGCTTCAGCATCTGAGGAGTCGGGAATGAGCTGAACGTTGAGCAATTATCAGTGAAAATTCCCACTTCTGGATGGAAGGAAGGTCATTGATGAAGCAGCTGTCGGTGGTTGGGCTGAGGACACTAACCCTGAGGAACTCCTGCAGTGATATCCCGGGACTGAGATGATCTCCAACCACCACAATCATCTTCCTTTGTGCCAGGTATGACTCCATTTCCCCCTGATTCACGTGATGAAACCTCAAGGAATATGTCTAGAATTGCTAATACAAACTGCAATTGCTCAACTGGTTGACTAATGTCTTTCAGCTGTCACCCTTCCTAATGCGGTTGACACATGGTTCCAATCTCACACTTACTGGGTTGATTGCTAACTTCTTTCATTGCCTACCAAACCACTCGATCGTGAAAACCACCAACACATCAAGAAGGACTTCCCTGCCCACTAAAGACTGCCATGCCAGCGTAATATTCCCAAATCTTTAGAGGATATAAAAAGATATAGCGCTGAGCCATATGACTGAGGGGGTCTCAGCTACCACCACTGGATAGTGCAGGGATGGCTGTATTCTGCTAATTTTGTTAGCTTACCTGAAGCAGTTAAAACCATAAATAAATCTGGTCAGAATTCAAGTATTATTCCAGTATCGGGATGCATTGGGCTTTGACCGCAGCGAGATGAAATTGTCACAGCCCTTCCTGATATTTCCCCACCCCGTTCCAGGATCAAGAGCACTAAACACTTGCAACAGGATTCTGCGGCAGCATTTCAGCATCTTGGGTGGTCCCCTGAGAATGAGGAAAATCTGGACTGGATGCACTTTGTTAAAGCCGCTTAGAAATCCAATTAAATAGGTAGAGTCAGTGAATTTCACAGAAGCCAGAAGTTGACCCTTGCTTTTTCAGCATGATATCGGAACCAGCTTCTGAGTCTGGTGAGGCACTGAAATGAGGTCCTTTTCTCAAGTTTTCCATGGTCAGCTTGTAAATGACCGCATTCCTACATGCCATAACTTTACATTTAAGAATTAAACCAATCACTCCTATTCCAAACAAGCCAAATACTTCAAACCAACCATCCCTCAGAGTGGACCTTAAGCTGTCCAGCAACATAGGATAGTTTGTGGGCTCTTCCCATGCTTTACATTTATATAGCACCTTCCAAAATGTCAGGAGGTTCCAATGTGCTTGACAGCCAATTAAGTACTTTTTAAAGTGTAGTCACTATTCTAATGTAGGAAGCACAGCAGTCAAATT
The DNA here is from genome assembly GCF_964213995.1 of Mustelus asterias. Taxonomy (NCBI): domain Eukaryota; kingdom Metazoa; phylum Chordata; class Chondrichthyes; order Carcharhiniformes; family Triakidae; genus Mustelus; species Mustelus asterias. Next base: position 39,289,423 of record NC_135827.1, read on the forward strand.
GTGCAGAACAAGCTCCCACAACAAGGTGATAATGACCAGATTGGTTAAGGGATAAATATTGTCCAGGACACTAAGGAGTAGTTACCTAGCTTTCTTCAATATAATGCCTTGAGATCTTTTTATGTCTTGAGGCCTTTTTATGTCTTGAGGCCTTTTTACATCTTGAGAGGACAGTCTTTGGTTTAACATCTTATCTGAAAACCAGTACTTCCAACAATATGGAACTCCCCCAGTACTGCACTGAGAGAGTCAGCCTGTGCTGTGTGCTCAAGCCTGGGCAGTGGGACTTGAACAGTGAACAAGTACAAGAATACTACCAATAGATCGGCAGCTAACACCCGTACTAATGTAAAGATACTAATCTCACACAGAAGTAAAGGAGAAACTTACATTTAGCGCCTTTGACAACTTTAGTGCATCCTAAAATGCTTTACGGGAAATGAAGTATTTTCTGGAAGTCAATCACGTTGTAATGTAGCACATGCGGCAGCCAATTTATATACAGCAAAAATAAAAATCAGTTCAGTGTGAGAACCCCCAGGACTTGCATGGGGAATCACTGACTGATCTCCCTGAAGGACTTGTTGAATACAAGCTCCCTGGGAATTGGTAATTATCTAACCAAGTGGAGCACGTATACTGAACCCGGTATAAAGCAAGCCCGAGTGGGTCCATTGTTACAATATCCTGGTTGGGACCCGTTATGTTCACCACAGGCTTGTGGTATTTGCTTTACTTTGTTTTGTGCAATAAAACACTTTCTTTACAGCCGACTCCTGGAGTCATTATAACAAATGAACAGCTAAATTGGTTCTGCCTAAGGGATGAATGTTAGCCAGGCCTCCTGCCAACAGTGTTCGGGGAGCAGTTATGCTGACACGAAAAAAAAATACAGATAGGAAATATACAGTAAATGGCAGAACCTTTAAGATATTGATAGGCAAAGGGATCTGGGTGTACAGGTACACAGGTCACTGAAAGTGGCAATGCAGGTGGAGAAGGTAGTCAAGAAGGCATACAGCATGCTTGTCTTCATCGGCTGGGGCATTGAGTTTAAAAATTGGAAAATCATGTTGCAGCTTTATAGAACCTTAGTTAGGCTGCACTTGGAATATAATGTTCAATTCTGGTCGCCACACTACCAGAAGGATGTGGAGGCTTTGGAGAGGGTACAGAAAAGATTTACCAGGATGTTGCCTGGTATGGAGGGCATTAGCTATGAGGAGAGGTTGGAGAAACTTGGTTTGTTCTCATTGGAACGACGGAGGTTGAGGGGCGACCTGATAAAAGTCCGCAAAATTATGAGGGGCATGGACAGAGTGGATAGTCAGAAGCTTTTTCCCAGGGAGCAAAAGTCAATTACTAGGGGGCATAGGTTAAAGGAGCGGGGACAAGGTTTAAAGGAGATGTACGAGGCAGGTTCTTTACACAGAGAGTGGTGGATGCCTGGAACTCGTTGCCGGGGGAGGTAGTGGAAGCAGATACGATAGTGACTTTTAAGGGGCGTCTTGGCAAATACATAAATAGGATAGGAATAGAGGGATACGGTCCCTGGAAAGATCGGGGGTTTTAGTTCAGTCGGGCAGCATGGTCGGTGCAGGCTTGGAGGGCCGAAGGGCCTGTTCCTGTGCTGTAATTTTCTTTGTTCTTTGAAAAAAATAGCATGTGTGAAGTTGGGAGGATGGGCACCTCACCTTTCTGAAGCTGGCATCATGAAACTCAAACCTCAGTTACCTGGCACAGTGCGTTATACACCGAAAAAATGATGTTTACTGTAGCTTATCACATACATGAAATGGTAGAAATAATAAAGCAGTGATTGCACACTGCTCCTCAATGAGAAAAGGCTTTAAATCACCATTCAACAAAATATTGAAGAGCTTACTTCTTTTAAAGCCAGGATCTCAATACTGTTCTGGCACCAATTCCAGGGTTGACAATTGCTGTGATTATTCATGTGTGTTACTCCATCTCTCACACACAAATCATCCACATATTATAGAGGTCAATTTACCTTAGATGATGTTATATATTTAACTGGTTGCAGATTGCTTTAAGAGCTGATCACATGATTTGATGGCGATGTCATTAGGGTGTTGCACAGGTGGCTGTTTTATTTTCAGTTTGTTTCTCTGCACAGGCCACAGCTCCTAGAATAAATCTTTGTTGTCACTTTGAACCTATGTGTGCAAACCACATCTTTTCTTTTTATTAAAGCCTACAATATAAAAAAGAAATTGGCAAAGAGTTGGGATTTTGTTTCATTGAAAACATCGAGAAAAGATCCTAAGTAAAATATTCAAATCTTCAACAATTGGGGAAAAAGCAACAACAGGATTAAAGACTGAAGAGTCAGTGTCAGGAAGACCAAGTAAGGAAAAAGCTCTCTGTGTGCTCTTTTCCCCAGAGAAGATTCCAGGCTGTATCTGCCATATTTGAAAAGTGTGAATCGTTCGCTTTAAGGCTGGGGTCATTTAAAGTCAATGGTCTCAATGATAAAAGGGGGAGGACTGGGAAGACAGTAATTGAGCAGTCTCGAGTTGCTTGTGCCTGCAACAAAATGGGGGAGGGGGTCAGTTAGGATCCATGGGCCGGTTCAATTAAGAAAATGAATCATGGAGTTCCTATGCTGAGCATTGTCAGTACTTCATACAAGCGAATAAAATTGCAAACGAGTTGCTCATACCAGCTTTTCTCAGTACCATAGGAAGTAAAATTTTCAACTTGTTTTGGTGCTTGGTACATCCAGCGAAGCCAGGAACCAAAACTTACAATGATTTGACAAAGATCCTTGAAGGGCTTTGCTCTGCAAAACCACTGATCATTGTGGAACTGTACCGATCACACCGAAGGAATGGAAGGAAAAACATTGCTCAGTTTAAGGCAACTTTAAAAAGGCTGGAACAACATTTGTGAGTTTAGTGAGTCACCAGAAGATACTCTTCAAGATCATCTAGTTTGTGGTCTTCAAAATGAGGCTATCCAAAGGAGATTGCTCATTGAACATTAAAGACAGCAGTAGAGGTTGGAGTGCCAATGGAACTGGCTGCTAAAGAGGCTTCAGAATTTGGTGCAGGAATGAAGATCCACAAGTTGGAACCTCCCATAAGAAGTCAAAACAGCAACAATCATGTCACAGATGTGCCAAAATAGGCCATTCAGCGAGTGAATGTTGGCACAAAAATAGTCAGTGTAAGAATTGTGGCAAAATGAGTTACACTGCAAAAGCTTGTTGGGCTAGACCAGCTTCCCCTGAGCAGAATATTCAGAGGAAGAATCGGGGTCCCTTCAAGAAGAAGCAGAAGTTGCATTCAACAAAAAGAATTTACAACATGGAAGAAAATAATTAAGACTGTGAAGAGAAGAATGCCCACAAAGCTCGTGAAGAGCTCCAACTGAACGTCTTGTCCATATGGGGAGAATCACTTAACTTTGGAATCACCCAGAACGTAAATGGACAATTTATTAGGATGGAGGTTGATTCTGATGCTGCTGTATCATTAATTCCTGAGATTACATACCAACAAGAGATGAAACATCTTCCTTTAAAACCAACTGATGTGATTTTAAGGACATACACAGAAGAGATTGTGCTGTTAAAAGGTTGCATCATGGTCAACATAGAGTTGAATGGACAAACAGTGGAGTTGCCTCTCCATGTGGTCCATGGTCATTTTCCAGCTGTATTTGGGGGATATTGGTTGGAGAAGATAAAGCTTAACTGGTATTTTGTCAACAGATTTGTTGATGCAAAGACAGACTTCCAGCACCTTCAGGATAAATACAAGAGTGTATCAAAGAGACACTTGGCTCAATGAAGTGAATTCAAGTGCTACTCAAGATAAAGCCTAATAGTCAACTAAGAAGTCTCAAAGCAAGAGTGGTGACACATGGAATTTGCCCCAAGGTCGAAGAAGAATTAATACGATTTGTTAACACTGGGGTGTTAGAGCTGGTTACAATGAGTAACTGGGCTACCCCCATCGTACATGTCATGTAACCAGATGGTTCATTCCATAATTGTGGAGATTTTTTAAAAAAAGCCATAAATCGAGCGTTGCGTGCTGATCAATATCCATTTCCTGTAATTGAAGATTTGTTTGCTGGGTTATCGGGTGGGCAGAAACTCGGCAAGATTGATCTTTCACAAACATATTTACAGATGAATGTAGGCTCTGAATCTCAACCATTGCTTACCATCGTAACTCAAAGTTATTTTTTGTTATAAAAGATTGCCTTTTGGAATCACATCCACAAAAGCCCTATTCCAAAGATCGATGGGTCAGACTTTCAGTGGACTCTCTGGTGTACAATGCTACCTGGATGATATTCCAATTACAGGGTCCAGTGGACAAGAGGATTTGGATAATTTAGAAGCAGCATTGGGACATCTTCAAGCACATGGCCTGTGTATCAAGAAAGAAAAGTTGACTTTTTCCAGATGTCAGTCCAGTATTTGGGACACGTTATTGATAGTAAAGGCCGGCCTAAAGAACCTGGAGAGATGGAAGCTACTTTAGAAGCAGCCTGTCTGACAAATGTGACACAATTGAGGTCCTTTCTAGGATTAGTAACTTATTACGGTAAATTTGTTCCTAACTTCGCTACATTATTCAAACCATAGCATAATTTACTATGTGTAAAACAGTCATGGAACTGGAAAACAGAATGTGAGAAAGCATACAAGGATGTCAAAGATGCTTTGCAGAATTCTGAGGTGCTGGTTCATTTTAGTCCAAGGCTACCATTATTGCTTACAATACTTCACCTTATGGAGTAGGGGCAGTAGTTTCACACATTATGTCTTTGGGAGAATGACCAATAGATTTTGCTTCACATACTCTGACTAGTTGAATCTAATTATGCTCAGCTAGAAAAGTAAGTATTGAGTATAATGTTTGTTGTATAAAGGTTTCATCATTATTTACATGGTCATCATTTCACATTATTTACTGATCATCGACCCTTAACTGCTATTTTTGGGCCGTATAAAGGCAAACCCTCATTATCTGCAGGGCCAATAGCAAAGGTGGCCACTGATCTTGCCCGCACACTCTTTCGGTATAAAGGTATTCTCAGTCAGAATGCCAAGCTAATGCTGATGCATTGTCACACTTACCTTTACCTATTGAGCAGATACCACCAACTAGTTTTGCTAATATTCTTTATTTTTCTCAAGTAGATCATTTGCCTGTGACAGCTTCTCAAGTTCAGAGACAGAGCAGAAATGATCCTGTGATGGGGAAGGTGATGGTGATGGTGTTGTCAGGAATGACAGCTGGAACACATCGTCCGCATCCTGAGGCGGCACGGTAGCACAGTGGTTAGCACTGCTGCTTCACAGCTCCAGGGTCCCGGGTTCGACTCCCGGCTCGGGTCACTGTCTGTGTGGAGTTTGCACATTCTCCTCGTGTTTGCGTGGGTTTCCTCCGGGTGCTCCGGTTTCCTCCCACAGTCCAAAGATGTGCGGGTTAGGTTGATTGGCCAGGTTAAAATTGCCCCTGAGATGCGTAGGTTAGAGGGATTAGCGGGTAAATATGTGGGGGTGGGGCCTGGGTGGGATTGTGGTCGGTGCAGACTCGATGGGCCGAATGGCCTCCTTCTGCACTGTAGGGTTTCTATAATTTCTGATTGGAAACCATATGTGCCAAGAAAGCTTGAGTTGACCGTCCAAGTTGGGTGTTTATTGTGGGGAATCAGAGTGATCATTCCTCCTAGTCTACGGGGAAGGATTCTTGAATAACTACATGAGGGACATCCTGGAAGAGTCCAGATGAAGGAAACAGCTTGTATTATTTTTGATGGCCGAGTCCGGATGCTCAGATTGAAGAAAAAGTGGGACAGTGTCAATCCTGTGCATGAATAAGAAATACACCATCACCGTCTCCTTTACACCCTTGGGAGTGGCCTAAAATGCCATGGCAGCGATTGCAGGTAGATTTTGCTGATCTGTTTAAGGGTTACATTTTCTTAGTTATAATTGATGCACATTCAAAGTGGCCAGAGATTGTTATCATGAGATCTACTACATCTGGACAAACCATTAAAAAACTTGATACATTTTTTGCAAGACTTGGTAAGCTGGAACAGATTGTTTGTGATAATTGTTCACAGTTTACTTCACAAGAGTTTGAAGATTATCTCAAAGTAAATGGTATTCAGTATATAAAATCCACACCTTATCATCCATCAACCAATGGATTAGCTGGAAGACTTGTACAATCCTTGCAACATTATGTAAAAGCTTCAAAGGAGCAAGGTTCATCATCATGCCGTGTGAATAGCTTTTTGGCATCTTATGGAAACACTGCTCATGCAACCACCCAACGTTCACCTGCATCACTACTCTTACAGAGAAAGTTGAGAACTACATTTGATTTGTTATCTCCAGAAACTTCAAAGATAGTAGAGTTGTTAGATGAGAAGTGAGGGCAAAACAATGTTTATTTCAACAAGGAGATCGAGTGTTAGTGTGTAATTGTATCAGGAGTGAGAAATGGGAACCAGCAAAAACAGGTCCAATTTCTGACACAGCTTAAACTGAAGATGAACTAGTTAAGCGACACCACGCTGACAAACTGTTATCTCAAAATTATTTCTCAGAATCATCTACAGAAGCACCAACTTCTTTAGTTCCTAGTTTTGTGAATACAACTACAGAACACTTAGTGGAATCTGAGTTGCCTGATGATTGTGTCCATACCATGTGAGAATGATGCAGGATTACTTCCAAAAGAAGACGCATCGACTGAAGTTCTAAGTCATACTTCTAGGGTCAAGGGCAGCCAAAATCCAGAATGTGGTAAATAACCACACACTCCCTTCACCATCCCCCAAACACACTCCCTTCATCATCCCCCAAACACACTCCCTTCACCATCCCCCAAACACACTCCCTTCGCCAGCCCCCCAAACACACTCCCTTCACCATCCCCCAAACACACCCCCTTCACCATCCCCCAAACACACCCCCTTCACCATCCCCCCAAACACACTCCCTTCATCATCCCCCCAACACACCCCCTTCACCATCCCCCCAAACACACCCCCTTCACCATCCCCCCAAACACACACCCTTCACCATCCCCCCAAACACACACCCTTCACCATCCCCCAAACACACTCCCTTCACCATCCCCCAAACACACTCCCTTCACTATCTCCCCGCATGTATATTCTTATTATCCCGCACTCTATTTCTCCCACATACAATGTTCCCCATTCCTCACTCACTTTTATTCATCACACATTCTCAAATTCCTCACCTCTCTTACACATGCACATATTTCCACTCTGACATGTACATACATTTCCCCTCACAGCCTCATGCATCTCCAGCTGTCAGACATATGCCTCCCCTTTTCCTACTCAGACAAGTGTCTTTCACATATCCACAATTCCCCCTCTCTCTCACACACACAGGTCTGCCCTCTCTTTATAAACACGCTCACAAATCCAATCCTCCACAGATCTGCCGTGTCATAGATACATGTACGCATTCAAAATTCCCCCTCGCACACAATATTGTCCTCTCTTTCCAAGCCCACACATGTACCATATTCTCAACTTTGCACACACACAGAAATGAGATTAGGTTTCCATTTGTGTGAACAAAAGGCAGTTATTGAAGCTATAACTCAGATCATGTTTTAAAACACAGTTGCATGTTTATTTTACAGTGAGGCCCTTCTATTTAACTTTCTTCCCAGGTCCATGCTAACAGCAAATTTTAAACGCTGCACCAGCCCGGATGGCTGACAGAATCACTTTATTCACGTTCAATAAATCCTGTCTGGCATTTTCCCAGCTTTGCACCCAAACTGGTGGGACCACCAACCTACAGCTTTTATTTTATGCACCGCTAAAGACAAACAGCAATTTACAAGTCAGACTTGAAAAGCTCATTGATTGAAGACAAAATTAAAACATCAGCAGCTGAAGACAACCAACTGCATTTATATATCCACCGTTAACCCATTCGAACGTCACAGCGCACTTTGCAGAAATGTCATCAGACAAAAATGGCACTGAGTCACATGGGGAGAGGTGCCAGCATAGATAACCAAAAACCTGGAGAATCCAAAAGCAGTCAAAGAGGTGGAGAGATTTAGGGAGGGAATTCTTGAGTTTAGGACCTGGACAACTGAAGGCACGGCTGCCAATGGTCGATGCACAAGAGGCCAAAATCAGAAGATGCAGATATCTCAGCAGACTGTAAGGTAGTAGGAGTTGTTTAAAAATATATTCATGGGATGCAAACATCACCGGCGAGGTCAACATTTATTGCCCATCTGCAATTGCCCTTGAGAAGGCAGTGGTGAGCCAGCTTCTTGAACCGCTCCGTCCATATGGTGTAGGTACACCCGCAGTGCTGTTAGGGAAGGAATTCCAGAATTTTTTAACCCAGTGACAGTGAAGGAACAGCCAATATATTTCCAAGTCGGATGGAGAGGACTTTGAAAATGGTGGCGTTCCAAAATGTTGGATTCCCCCCTCCTTCTAGGTGAGGTGTTCGAGGCTACAGGTTTAGGGGGTATGTCAGTGATCCCTTGGCAAGTTGCTGCAGTGCATCTTGAAGATGGTCCGCACTGCATCCACAGCACACTGGTGCCGGAGGGAGTGAATGCTTACAGGGATAGACCACCAACAAAATGGACACCTTTATCCTGTATGATGTGGAGGTGCCAGCATTGGACTGGAATGGGCACAGTAGAAAGTTAAAGTTAAAATTTATTTATTAGTCACAAGTAAGGCTTACATTAACACTCCAATTAAGTTACTGTGAAACTCCCCTAGTCGGCACCTGTTCGGGTCAATGCATCTAACCAGCACATCTTTCAGAAAGGTGGGAGGAAACTGGAGCACCTGGAGGAAACCCACGCAGACACGGAGAGAAAGTGCACACTCTGCACAGACAGTGACCCAAGCTGGGAATCGAACCCGGGTCCCTGGCGCTGTGAAGCAGTGCTAACTGTTGTGTCACCGTGCTGCCTTCACGGCCTGTGAGAAGTCTCACATCAAAATCCAACAGGTTTATTTAGAATCACGAGCTTTCGGAGCGCTGCTCCTTTGCCAGGTGAGTCCACTCACCAGCTGAAGGAGCAGCGCTCCGAAGGCTTGTGATTCTAAATAAACCTGTTGGACTTTAACCTGGTGTTGTGAGACTTCTTACTTTCTCCTGGATGGTGGTGAGCTTTTTCAGTGTTGTTGGAGCTGCCTCATCCAGGCTAGTGCAGAGTATTCCATCGCAGTGCTGGTGAACAGGCTTTGACAGGTCAAGAGATGAGCTGCACATCACAGAATTGCCAGCCTCTGACCAGCTCCTGTAGCCACAGTATGTGTGTGGCTGGTCCAGTTAAGTTTCTGATTCATGGTGATTCCGGTTTCCCCCAGCCCTCAGGATGGTGATGTTGGGGATTCAGCGATGGATGTCCAGGGGAAATGGTTACAATCTCTCTCGTGGGAGATGATTATTGCCTGGCACAACTGTGATGTCTGGCACAACTGTTACTTGCCACCTATCAACCTTTCCAGGTCTTGTTGCATGCAGGTGTAAACAGATTCAGTGTCTGAGAGGTTGCAAATGGAATTGAACACTGTGCAATCATCATTATCTGGATTACTAATCTGGTAAGAGCCACTAAAATAGGGAGGGGCAAGGCCATGGAGAGATTTTTAAATGGGGATGAGAATCCTAAAACAAAGATGTTGCTGGACTGGAAATCAGCACTGGAATGAGGGCTGGCTGGGCCTGAGAGCTAATATGGAAACGGGCAGCAGAGTTTTGGATGATCTCAGTTTATGTCAAGGGGAAGAGATGAGGCCAGCCAGGAGGATACAGGGATAGCCATTCCCACAGATAGTAAAGCAGCAGATGAGCTGAGGATGAGTTTGAAGTTGGGCTATATTACAGCCATCATCGCGGTCAGCAGCTATTCTGATAGTCAAATATGTTCAAAATCCCCAGACTATTTTTAAACTGCATATTAATCTGTAGCACAATAGGGACAAGAGGAGGCCTCTCTGCTCCACTTTAGTATTCAACTGGACTGTGGCCCTATCTCGACCTTAACTCCATCTACCTACCTTGGCCCTGTAACCCTTCTTAGCAAAACTTTCTCAGTCTTGAGATTTTTCAATGCCTCCCCCTCTTACCTCAGACCCAATAGTTCCTCAGGGGAAAGACTTCCCAGATTTCCACCTCCCCTTTCTGTCAATTTCCTCCAAAATACACATTCTTCATTCCCCATTACCTCAACCATAATACACCTTTACTCTCCTCATTCTCCCCTCCTTCTTTCCCTCCCTCCCTCTGTCCCTCCTTCACTCTCATTCCCTCCCTCACCCTCTCATTCCCTCCCTCACCCTCTCATTCCCTCCCTCACCCTCTCATTCCCTCCCTCACCCTCTCATTCCCTCCCTCACCCTCTCATTCCCTCCCTCACCCTCTCATTCCCTCCCTCACCCTCTCATTCCCTCCCTCACCCTCTCATTCCCTCCCTCACCCTCTCATTCCCTCCCTCACCCTCTCATTCCCTCCCTCAGCCTCTCATTCCCTCCCTCAGCCTCTCATTCCCTCCCTCACCCTCTCATTCCCTCCCTCACCCTCTCATTCCCTCCCTCACCCTCTCATTCCCTCCCTCACCCTCTCATTCCCTCCCTCACCCTCTCATTCCCTCCCTCACCCTCTCATTCCCTCCCTCACCCTCTCATTCCCTCCCTCACCCTCTCATTCCCTCCCTCACCCTCTCATTCCCTCCCTCACCCTCTCATTCCCTCCCTCACCCTCTCATTCCCTCCCTCACCCTCTCATTCCCTCCCTCACCCTCTCATTCCCTCCCTCAGCCTCTCATTCCCTCCCTCAGCCTCTCATTCCCTCCCTCACCCTCTCATTCCCTCCCTCACCCTCTCATTCCCTCCCTCACCCTCTCATTCCCTCCCTCACCCTCTCATTCCCTCCCTCACCCTCTCATTCCCTCCCTCACCCTCTCATTCCCTCCCTCACCCTCTCATTCCCTCCCTCAGCCTCTCATTCATAATCTCTCATTCCCTCACACCTGTAAAAATCAATTCTTGAGAACAAAAAACATTTTTTGAAAATTTTATTTTGCCCATAAAAATAAAGCTGGCAGCACAAAGAGAGGTGTAAATACTTTCTGTTTTACTCTATAGATGCAAACTCAATTTGAAATGACAACCGTCTTTGGAGCTTGGGTTTATGCATGATGTCTGCCAGAAAACAGCAGAATCTCCGCCAAATTAAACGGAATTGCATAAAGTGACAGAATTGTAATATTGTGTCCAGAACGCTTTCTACATCAGGAGATATCTGAGACTGGTTTAAAAGCCTTTCTGCTGCAGTGAATCCCCTCCCTGCCTTTGACACATGGTTCTTATGACAGTTGCACAGAATAGATTTTCACCCCTCACTGCCAGATACATAAGGCCATTCCAAACTCAGCACGTTCTAGTCTTGGGGAAGCGGTGAGGAGATCGACAAGAGATCAGAATCTCCGATAGAATTGCTATATTGAAGGCTGCATATTTCTCACAGCAATTGCAGCTTCAGTGTCTGACACACAGGTGTACACACATTAAATACGCATTCGCCCTCCCTCTCTCCCCTCTCCACCGCCCTCCCTCTCTCCCCTCTCCACCGCCCTCCCTCTCTCCCCTCTCCTACCTCCCTCCCCTCTCCTACCTCCCTCCCCTCTCCTCCTACCTCTCTCCCTCCCCCCTCCCTTTCTCTGTCTCACTTCTCCATCTCCCTCTCTCTGACTTCACCTCCCTCGCTCCACCTCCCTCTCTCTGTCTCCCCTCTCCACCTTCCCCTCTGTTTCTCTGTCACCCCCTCCCTCAGTCTCCCACCTCTCCCTTTCTCTCTATCTCCACGGCTTTAGCAAGCGTGGCACGTGAGAGTCACAAGGGAGAACTGCAAAAAACAGGAGACAAAAGGGTCGACCTCGGCTTTGACTATGCAGGAGCTGAACTCGAGCCCCCTCTCCCACTGTGACACTTGCATGCCAGTGCAAGACTGCCCTCACAAGGCTGGACAAAGGCATTTATTAAAGAGTGACGGTGTTCCCTAAGCTGGTACGAGCTCTCTCTCACCATTGCAACTCTGGGATTTTCCTGTTTAAACTTGAAAGACCTACTGAGTACAACCCCCCCCCCCCTCCCAAAATATAGAAATCCCTGGCTACTTCTGACAGCCTCAAGAAACATATTCAAAATGTAACTGCACTTTTTTTTCCTCTTTCTCTCACATGTTGTCTTGGAATGCTCAATACATCTGTTAGTTCCAAGATTGAGTGTGATGTATTGTTTGGAGCAGGCACACATCTGCACACATCTGGAACCCAGCAGCCTGTAGCCGCTATCACAACTAACAATTAGTCAGCAATGGCTGAGCTTCCGATAGCAGAACAGGGTGGGAATAATGTGTAGTATCTGGGACAGAAATACACCAGGTCTGGGGCTCTCCTTGGAATTAATTCTGGAATGTCAGGATAATGAATTGCGGAGGAGGGGGAGGTGGTAAGAGTTTGGAAAGCGAGACACCAGTCAGGCAGCTCCCTGGTAACAGAACAACGCTAAGACTGGGGTCACAGCTCAACTTCTCTTCTGCATGGCGCTGAGAGTGATTCTAATGGAGCGGCTGGCTGTTGACCAAGTTCTAAGTGCTACTGGGGGCACCGCGGGAGCCCAGGCAGGTTTATGGTTTGCATATCAAAAAAAAAATATTCGGTTTTATCCCTGCACAGCTAACTCAGAGCAGGTTCCCGGAATGGGGATATCATTTACCACATATCACCCAAAATAACAGCCTGTTTCAGAGAGCGAAAGGTCCTGAGGGCTACACACAGTCTGCACATTGAAGAGATTTATGTGGTGTTTGCTTTAACCTGCGCCTCAATAGTGTTTCACAGAGAGATGAGCAAGTGTCTGCCTCCCACAAGCTACTCCCCGCACCCACAAAACAAATTGCCAAGTATGATGGCAGCCAGATGCACAGCGCCAGCGTGTTAAATGTTTAATATTTAAGTGAAGCAGACACAGGCTGAAAAATCATTTTTGGCAGCTAATAACATGCTCCTTTTAAAAGGCGTTCAACACGCAAAAGGGTTAATCCGCTTCCGCTTCCCTTTCATTCAGTGGCAGAATACTCTGGGTGTGTTTTATATATTACTGTTGTGACTGGCTTACTTTGAACATTTTCCTGTTTAATGAATCTGATTGCAGGTTAGCATACCCACAAGTCAAACTTGCAAAGCCTCCTCCTTCTCAATTATACACACAAACACTCACCCCAGAGACAGACAGACACACACACACACACACACAGAAACACCTACCCCCAGACACACACACACACAGAAACACCCATCCCCAGACACACACACACACACAGAAACACCCACCCCCAGACACACACACACACAGAAACACCCACCCCCAGACACACACACACACAGAAACACCCACCCCCAGACACACACACACACACAGAAACACCCACCCCCAGACACACACACACACACAGAAACACCCACCCCCAGACACACACACACACACAGAAACACCCACCCCCAGACACACACACACACACAAACATCCACCCCCAGACACACACACACACAGAAACACCCACCCCCAGACACACACACACACACAAACATCCACCCCCAGACACACACACACACAGAAACACCCACCCCCAGACACACACACACACACAAACATCCACCCCCAGACACACACACACACAAACACCCACCCCCAGACAGACACACACACATAGAAACACCCACCCCCAGACACACACACACACACACACATAGAAACACCCACCCCCAGACACACACACACACAAACACCCACCCCCAGACACACACACACACACAGAAACACCCACCCCCAGACACACACACACAGAAACACCCACCCCCAGACACACACACAAACATCCACACCCAGACACACACACACATACAGAAACACCCACCCCCAGACACACATACACACACAAACACCCACCCCCAGACACACACACACACACACACAAACACCCACCCCCAGACACATACACAGAAACACCCACCCCCTGACACACACACACACAGAAACACCCACCCCCAGACACGCACACACACACAGAAACACCCACCCCCAGACACGCACACACACACAGAAACACCCACCCCCAGACACACACACACACACACAAACACCCACCCCCAGACACACACACATAGAAACACCCACCCCCAGACACGCACACACACAAACACCCACCCCCAGACACACACACACACACACAGAAACACCCACCCCCAGACACACACACACACACAAACACCCACCCCCAGACACACACACACACACAAACACCCACCCCCAGACACACACACACACAAACACCCACCCCCAGACACACACACACAAACACCCACCCCCAGACACACACACACATACAGAAACACCCACCCCCAGACACACACACACACAGAAACACCCACCCCCAGACACACACACACACACAAACACCCACCCCCAGACACACACACACACACAAACACCCACCCCCAGACACACACACATAGAAACACCCACCCCCAGACACACACACACAAACACCCACCCCCAGACACACACACACATACAGAAACACCCACCCCCAGACACGCACACACACAAACACCCACCCCCAGACACATACACAGAAACACCCACCCCCAGACACGCACACACACACAGAAACACCCACCCCCAGACACACACACACACACAGAAACACCCACCCCCAGACACACACACACACACACAGAAACACCCACCCCCCCACACACACACACACAGAAACACCCACCCCCAGACACACACACACACAGAAACACCCACCCCCAGACACACACACACACACAAACACCCACCCCCAGACACACACACAAACACCCACCCCCAGACACACACACAAACACCCACCCCCAGACAGACACACACACACACACACAAACACCCACCCCCAGATACACACACACAAACACCCACCCCCAGACACACACACACACACCGAATCACCCACCCCCAGACACACACACACACAGAAACACCCACCCCCAGACACACACAGAATCACCCACCCCCAGACACACACACACACAAACACCCACCCCCAGACACACACACACACAGAAACACCCACCCCCAGACACACACACAAACACCCACCCCCAGACACACACACACACAAACACCCACCCCCAGACACACACACACACAAACACCCACCCCAAGACACATACACACACAAACATCCACCCCCCAGAGACAGACACACACACAGAAACACACTCCCAGAGACACAAACACGCACACACAAACACCCACCCCCACAGACAGACAGACACACACACACCCAGAGACAGACACACACACACACACCCAGAGACAGACACACACACACACACACACACACAGAGACAGACACACAAACACTCATCCCAGAGACAGACACAGAGACAGACAAACACAGAAACACCCACCTCCAGAGACAAACACACACAGAAACACACATACCCAGAGACAGACACACACAGAACACGCACACAGACACTCAGAGACAGACAAACACAGGGAGACATACAGGGACACACACATAGGGACAGACAGACAGACGCAGATACAAACAATGCGTATTAGTTGATTTTATATTGGAATTATACAGGTTTGTGTGACACAGATCAAATAATTCATCCCAAACAAAGCCCCCATCAGCTCCGAGGGCTTTCTCTCTCTCTCTCTCCCCCCTCCTATCCTCCTCTTTCCAGTCCCAATGCCACAAATCCCAGTGCTGAACAGTCACATCCATCACCTGGCTGCCTTCAGTTAACGGCCCCGCAATGAAATCGATGAAATGCAATAAGCAAAGCTTTGCAATTCTGAACTATATTAATTCGCTGACTAGCTGTAGCCGTGAACGTGACACCGGAGATTAAACAATTCAGGAGAGAGGGAATTGGGGGCAGCTTCATGTTAAACAAGGGGATGGTGCTTGAAAGGGAGGAGGAAAAATCTGCAATGCAGACAGGGCGGCACAAAGATCGCGCCTGGCTGCCAGTGAACCTTCCCTCCCCCCTCCTCCCCGACTAAACACACTCTCTGGGGGTCATCCAACAGGGAAAATAGAAGCTCCACAGATCCACCTGGTTATGTCCAGTTAATGTATCTCAGCCGCTCCAACACCAATGTCAAGTTCCCTGGTAACAAGATCAATAAACTATTCATACCATGGAAACTCATCCCTCCCCCCGAGAAACACCCTCTAGCCCCACTTCCCCCCGCCCCAGCCCTGAGAAACACCCCCAGCCGCCCCCCAACCCTTAGAAACACCCCCAGCCGCCCCCCAACCCTTAGAAACACTCCCCAGCCGCCCCCCAACCCTTAGAAACACTCCCCAGCCCCCTCCAGCCCTGAGAAACACCCCCAGCCCCACCCCCCAGCCCTGAGAAACACCCCCAGCCCCACCCCCCCAGCCTCCCAGGACTAAAGAAACCCCCCTTACCCTCGGGGAGGCCGCCGAGAGGAGACTGGGATTGACCCAGAGCTGCTCCCCTCTGTCTGCCTGCCCTCTGTATATTTACAGGCAGCCGCTGGGTTCACCTCTCCCTGGTGTAGCTGGTGTCTCAGAGCCCAGACTGTTAATAACACCCAGGGAGAGAGAGTGGGAGCCAATCCCGGAGCCACATTCCGTCAGAAATATCCCCTCTTTCTTCATCCCGCTTGCATGAGGCTGGAGGATTATTCATGCCGGAATCTATTGCTCAGAGACTCCATCTCGATTCACCCTCTCTCCATCTTTCTATTTCAATTCCCCTCTTCCCCTGTCTTTATCTCTCGCTCTCTGCCCCATCTTCGCCTCTGCATCTCTCTCTCTGTTCTCCTTTATCTCTTTCGCCTTTCTCTGCCATACTCTGTCACCATCACCTCATCCTTCCCTCTCTCTCTTACCACCTCTCCCTGGCTGTTTCACTCACTCTCTTTCTACTTCGCCCTGTTTTATTTCCTCCCCCTCTCTCTCTCTCTCTTATTTCTGTGCCTTTAATCGCGCCCCTTTTTCTATTTTCTCTCCAGTGTTTGACTCTTCCCCCTCGCTGTTCCGTTCATTCTCTTTTCGCCTCTCTCTCCCTCTCTCCCACACTATTCCCACTTCTCCCTTTAATCTCTCCCTCTCTCTTTCTCTCCCATTCCCCCTCTCTCTACTACACTATCCATATTCTCCTTTTAATCTCTCTCCTTCTCTCCCTGTCCCCCACACTGTCCCTATTATCCCTTTAATCTCCCCCCCCCCCCCTCTCTAACCCATTCCCCCTCTCTCTATCACACAATCCCTATTCTTCCTTTACTCTCTCTCTCTCCTTTCTCATACCCGCACTTGCAGCAATTCGCTTTGGGTTCATTTATTTTTCAAGGGTATATTTTTCAAACTGGGGTGATTTTTGTGTGTGTGAAAATAAACAAGAGTTAAGCGGCGGTGCTCATCCGCTGACCCTGACTCTAATTTCACTGACATTCCCGGATGACCTCTAATCATTTGGCTAAGAATAGCCGAGGCTGTGTGGAGCAGCGCAGACTATAGGAGCTGGGATCAGACACACTGCATCACTGCGGAACATGGGAGCGCATTCAAGCAAAGCAGAGGCGAAGCATTGAGCCGGCAGGAATGCGCTCTGGGCGGCTGATTTATCATGTCTGCTGTTTTTGGATCAGTAGTGGGGGGTGAAACGCACACCACACCGCTCTTTTGTAACAACACAAAAGGCCAACGATTCGATAATTCTGTTTTAACTAGACTCCTGGCCGCAAATATTTTGACTAAGGAAGGCAAAGGCAAGCTTATTACCCAGAGAGGGGAGGGGGATCCCTCGCCATCTGGCCAGCCCCTCTCCCTGTCACACTCCTGCCTCCGCCAGATCAGTCACTGCCTCCTTCATTTTCTTGCTGGGATTCACATCTCCTGGATTCTGCCCCCCCCCCCCCCCCCCGCCCTTCTCTCTCTCCCCGGCAGACAATGACTAACAGGCGCACCATTCATCCGGAGAATCAAGTTTATGTGAGAACCGTCTCATCTCCTGACCCCACATTTGCATTTGAATCCCTGGTGAAATGCGAAAGTGAAAAGCCGCTCTTGCTGAGGGAGGGACATCATGCAGATTAACCTCAAACAAGGAGATTGTAGCTGCCTGCCTCTGCTGCCCAACAGCTTTCATTCCTCAGACCTCAGTAATACATTTATTTATTTGCAAGACCATGCTCTCCCTCTGCCAATTTCAACTCTATCCCAATTGTCCACTAGTTAAATGTCCTTTATCTTTTGTTCTCTGTAAGCAGTCTCACAACACCAGGTTAAAGTCCAACAGGTTTATTTGGTAGCACGAGCTTTCGGAGCGCTGCCCCTTCATCAGGTGAATCTTTTGTTCTCTGTTCGAAAACCCGTGATAGGGGCTGCCGGGGTATAAAGCAGCGCCTGCCGCTATTGTACATGGCAAAGTGGTTATGCCACTCACTTCTTTCTCCCCTCCCCATCACCCAGTCTACCCTCACCTCAGTGGGCGAGTCCCATACACTGTGAGCCCCGTGACCACGTCCACTAGAAGCCACCAAGTTAATCACAAATGCCCCCAAGAGCTTGGCATGCCAAAGCATACCCTCAGCAAGTGGGCACCCTCTCACACACATTCACTTTCATCTTCACATTCTCTCCCTCTTGCACACTCACTCCCCACTCCATCCCTCTCACATTCCTTCTGTCTCTCAAATTCACTCTCATCCTCTCTCCGTCACATTCTCTCCCACATCGCACTCACATTCTCTGTCCGATATTCACATTTTCTCACTCTCACACATTCACCTTCTCACTCTTTCACACTCTCACTTTCACACACTGACTCACACTCACAATCTGCGGTGCACAGTCTCTCACTCTCTCAACAACTAATATTTCTCTAGCGCTGCAACATTATAAGATGTCCCAAACTGCTTCACAGGAATGTTGTCAAATAAAATGTGACACAGAGCGCAATGAGATATTACAACAGGTGACAGAAAATTCAGTTAAGGTGGTAGGTTTGAAGGAGTGTCCTAAAGGAACGGAGTTAGGAGAAGCAGGAAGGTTTAGGGAGGGAATTGCAGACATGAGGGTCCAAGCAGCTGAAGACACAGCGGCCAATGCTGCAGCAATGGAGCTTCGGGTTTGTGCAAGAGGCTAGACTCGAAGGAAGGGTGGTGGGGCTGGAGGAGATTACAGAACGAGGGAGGGGTGAGAATATGAGATGATTCGGAAGCAACGATGAGAATTTTAAAATCAAAGTGCTGCTTAAACAGAGGCAGTCGGGTTAGTGAGCAGGGGGTTGATAGGGGGATGGGACTTGATGCGAGTTAGGCTCCAGCAGCAGAACTGTGGATGGTCTGAAGCTTAGGGAGGGTGAAACCTGGACATGCACTGTCTCAATGTCACAGACACACACACTCACCTCACACACACAGACACACACTCTCTCTCTCTCACACACGCACTCTCTCTCTCACACACACGCACTCTCTCACACACTCTCTCTCTTTCTCACCCCTCCCCCCACACACACTCACTCTCTCACACACACACTCTCTCTCTTTCTCACCCCCCCCCCCCCCCCACACACACACCCACACACACACTCTTTTTCTGTCTTGCCTTGCCACATGAGGAGAGGGTTAAAGAGGTCACTCGTTTTACTGATATCTCCATACACAAGCAAAACCCAGTTTCCTTCAATTCTTCACCTTCTGCTGCTAGCCAATCAGCGCCAAACATGGAACAATGGATACGGTCTACTTTGGTTTGAACACAACATAAATTTCCTGAGCTTTATAGAAACAAGTGTAAAATAAGGATGTTGAACAATTGAATTCTACAGTGTCCTCAGGTGTAGTTGGGAGAAGAGTGTTTGTCTGTACTGAGACAAACAGTCATTGGCACTGATATCCGTAACTTTCTCCAGCCTAAAGCTCTCAGATAACTGCACTTATCCATTTTCTGCCTCTGATGGAATCCTGATTTTTAATCTTCCCAACATTAACAGCTGTGCTATTCAACTGCTTGGGGCTCAAGATGTGGAATTATATCCCTAAACCTCACCACCTCTCTCTCCTTTGTTAAAACACTCCTTAATACCTACCTCTTTGATCACCTGTCCTGATATATCCTCATAGAATCCCTGCAGTGCAGAAGGAGGCCATTCGGCCCATCGAGTCTGCACCGACCACAATCCCACCCAGGCCCTATCCCCGCAACCCCAAATATTTACCCTGTGAATCCTCTGACACTGTGGGGCAATTTAGCACGGCCAATCAACCTAACCCGCACATCTTTGGACTATGGGAGGAAACCAGAGCACTCGGAGGAAACCCACGCAGACATGGGGAGAACGTGCATACTTCACACAGTGACCCAAGCCGGGAATCGAACCAGGTCCTTGGCGCTGTGAGGCAGCGGTGCTAACCACTCTGCCACCATGCCGCCCTCATGTGACTCAGTGTTTAATTTGGTTTGAGAATTGCTTCAGTGGGGTGTCTTGGAATGTTTTGCTGTGTTAGAGGTGCTATATAAGTGCAAGTTGTTGTTGAATTATACCACAACCACAATCTGAACCTTACTGGCTGGTGAGAATGAGATAGGAACATAGGAATCAAGAGTAGAAGTAGGCAAATTCAGCCCTTTGACCCTGCTCCACAAGCTAGATTTAGCTTGATAGATTCAGCTTGGATTGTTGCTTTACATACCACCTGATTTTATTGTAAACTGACACCTGACTTGCATTAGACAGGTACAAGATCCCAACTCCCCTCACTCTCACGGGGCAAGTCAGATTAAAATTGGGACACAGAAGCTTGATTCTTTAAATAACAACATAAATAACATTTTTCGCCCTGATGGAGATTGTTTGGTTGGTAATACCTCAGTGTGGGTGGAAGTGGGGGTGGGGGTGAGGGGGGAGATAGGAAACAAGTTTTAATTTTATACTTGCAATGCCACTCGAGTCAGCTTCTGGATAACTGTCAGGTCATTACCCTATTGGTGTTTCTGGGATCTTGCTCTGTGTAAGTTAATTGTCACCTTTCCCACATCACAGCAGTGAACGCACTTGAAAAAGTACCTCATCGGCTATGAAACAGCTTGGAACGTCCCGAGTCTATGAA
The DNA here is from genome assembly GCF_964213995.1 of Mustelus asterias. Lineage (NCBI taxonomy): Eukaryota > Metazoa > Chordata > Chondrichthyes > Carcharhiniformes > Triakidae > Mustelus > Mustelus asterias. The sequence goes on from NC_135827.1 coordinate 39,310,660, forward strand.
AGGCACTATGGGTGGCACGGTTAGCACTGCTGCCTCACAGCACCAGGGACCCGGGTTCGATTCCCTGCTTAGAGTCATAGAGGTTTACAGCATGGAAACAGGCCCTTTGGCCCAACTTGTCCATGCCGCCCTTTTTTTAAAGCCCCTAAACTAATCCCAATTGCCCGCATTTGGCCCATATCCCTCTATATCCATCGTACCCATGTAACTATCTAAATGCTTTTTAAAAGATAAAATTGTACCCGCCTCTACTACTACCTCTGACAGCTTGTTCCAGACACTCCACCACCCTTTGTGTGAAAACATTGCCCCTCTGGACACTTTTGTATCTCTCCCCTCTCACCTTAAACCTATGCCCTCTAGTTTTAGACTCCCCTACCTTTGGGCTTGGGTCACTGTCTGTGCGGAGACTGCACATTCTCTCCGTGTCTGCATGGATTTCCTCCAGGTGCTCCAGTTTCCTCCCACAGTCCGAAAGATGTGCTGGGTAGGTGCATTGGCCATGCTAAATTCTCCCTCAGTGTACCCGAACAGGCGCCGGAGTGTGGCGACTAGGGGGATTTTCACAGTAACTTCATTGCAGTGTTAATGTAAGCCTACTTGTGACACTAATAAATAATAAACTTTAATTCTTTCCCTTCTTTATCTCATACCTATCACTGAGGTGGAGTAATATTTTTGTTTCTTTTCATACAAGTGAGGAAATAAACGCCTTGGTGCAGAATCTAGCCATCATTGTGCAAAGACAAAGGGTTGGATAGGGGAAAACTGCAAGTTTTGAATTTAAAATAATAATAAAACAGTTTATGACTCTGGTGTCTATGAATATATAATGTGTCTTCAAGTTAAAATGCTCAGATGTGCTTTGGATATTTATTCACTGCAGTAAGAAAATGCGTGAATGTGCAGTTGATTTATGTTGGAGCCTAACCCAAATCGCACTTGCTGTCTTCTTTCCTCTCATTCATTATGGAGACAGAAGACTGAGCAGGTCAGGAGCAGACAATGAATTTCAATAGCTTGTCACAAAGGCCATCCCACAATGCCAAAAGGAATTTTCAGAAGAAAGATCCTTGCCACCCAGATATATGGTCCACTATCTGATCGCCCTTTCAGCCATGTACAGATTCCGCCTCTCTCTTGGTAACCTTGAGGGACGAGTGAGACAGTTAAACAGGTTTTGTTTTTTCTGAACACTCCTGAAAGACAGCGCCGTGGTCGATCAATCTCCCAACTCATTTAACACCAGCGCCACGGCCGAAGATGGAAATGATCTATTGTGTTGATTGAACACTTACTGAGGAGTGCAGCAGAGAAGGAAAGTCAGATGCATCTTAAACCTCCTCTATCTAAAATCCTTGATACCGAGACATCCAATGCTTTTGGCCAAATCTGAGAAAGTCTGACACAACGATCCATTCACGTTGATAGATTTGTGTTAGGCAAGGACATTAAAGGTGACAGAACAGAATCAGGTGGATGACATTTCGGTGCAGAACAGGCATTGATCTAATTGAATGGTGCAACAGCCTCAAGGGGCTGAATTTGTTCAGGTGCTGCTTTTGTTCCTATATTTCCTTCATTAAAATTTTGATTAAACTTCAAAAAGTATTCCATTGGCTGGAGGCCACTTTGGGACACCCTCAAGTCATGAAAGTTCCATATAAATGCAAGTACTTTCTATTTCATTCCATCAAGTATGTTTGACAGAATTTAATGAAAGGGCTTAATGCAGAGGAACATCAGTGCCTGCCTGGCTATTGAGTGCCCAATTTTCTCCCCCATTTCCTGAAAACAGCTGGAAGCTGGGCACCAGCTCAATGGCACCCTCCAGTGAGTTGCACAAGTGTCCTCCTTTTTGAGAGTCAGCAATGGCTTGGTGGGTACTTTGACCAGAAGGTTGTGGCTTCGAGTCCCATTCCAGAGATTTAAACACAAGACCTAGGCTCACACTCCCAGTGTGGTACGGAGGGAGTGCCGCACTGTTGGTGGTACCTTTTTGAGATGGGATGTTAACTTGAGGCCCCATCTTCCCCACTCTGGTGGATGTAAAAGAGCCACTGCCACTAGTTAAAGAACAGTAAGGGGCTTCACCAGGTGTCCTTGCCAATATTTATCCCTCAACCAACATCACTAGATTATGCAATAATTCTCACAGTTATTTGTGAGAGCTTACTATGTAGATATTGACGGCTGTGCATCCCGACCGTACAACAGTGATTTCACTTTACAAGCTAGTGTGTGAGCCGTCAAGTACTTTGGAACATTCTAAAAAACACAACATGGAGTCTTCTTTTTCAAAACCTAAACAAAATGAATGTCACCTATTCAGATTCTTGGAACCACCTTTGCACCTGGGGCTAGGGCTCCATCCACCCCACCAGCTGTTACCTTGTATTAAAGCTGAAAAGTGCAGGACCTCAGGAACTGTGTGATCACAACTCAGCTTGTTCCTTCACCTCTGATCTGCCACCAAGACCACTGTGCTTAATCTCAGTAACATTCCTCTCCATCAGCATAACCTCCCACAAACCTCACCCCACCATCTCCCCCATATCATGCTGGAATCCTTATTGCCTCTTCTTGCTGCCTCTATCCCCCCTGGACCTGCATTCCAATCCCCTTGCAGCCAAACTAAATCCTGAACCCTAAATTCCTGTCTTTTTAAGCTTCATAGGTTCCCTGCACACCAGTATACAGACAATCTTCTGAGATACCGACACTTCTCCTATTCTGATCTCTCGTTCATCCCTGACTTCAATCGCTCCACAATTGGTGATCGCACCTTCAGCTGCCTGGGCCCTAAGCGCCGAAATTTCCTCCCTAAACCTCTCAACTCTCTCTCTCCTCCTTTAAGATCCTCCTTAAAACCTACCTCTTTGGTCACCTATCCTATTGGTTCTATGTGGCTCGGTGTCAAATTAAGTTTAATGATGCTTCTGTGAAGTCCTTGGGATATTTTACTCTGTTAAAGGTTCGCTCGAAATTCAAGTAGTCATGGTTACAATCCTTGTCCTTCATTCATATCCCTTTGTGGCCTCCCAGTATACAGCTTCATCAATCAGCTGTAGCCAGGTATTTCCTTCGAATCTAGCCCAGTCCTTGTCCCCCACATTCCCACCTCAGCACAGATGGCTGCTAATAGAACTACCCTCTGTTACTTTAGGAACCTTTCCAGGTAACTCCTGTGATTATTGATTTGTTGGCAATTTATACTGTAACAAACATTATTTTAGATTTGTACAACAAAGAATGCGGCCATTCGGCCTATTGCATCTGTGCCAGCTCTTTGAAAAACTCTACGCAATTCCCCTTCTTTCCCAGAGACTTGTAATTTTTCTCCAAGTATTTATCCTTTTGAAAATTATTGTCTCTCTTTCTCACACCCTTCAGGCACTGCATTCTCGGTTGTTTTGTAAAAATATCCGCCTCATCTCCCCTGGCTTTTTTGACAATTATTTTATTTGATGTTCCCTGGTTATGAGAGGAAATAGTTTCACCCTACCTACTCGATCAAAACCTTCACAATTTTGAAAGCTTTAGTTGAAACCTCGCCAATCACATCAGTTCCTGAAGCTGCCAACAAGTTGACTAATTTTTCTAAATGTGTCTTATTCTCTTTTTTTTCTGGAATTTTCTGCCTCTCTATTGACTTGCTGCTTATTTCGTGAAGGTCTGTACAGTGGGAAGATCACTCATCAATCTCCCTGGCTCTGGTTTTGCTATCACATCTCACTCCATTCCTAAGCACCGTCAGTGTAACAGACAAGGGACAGTTTATCAGCTGATCTCAGAGCCACTTGAGAGACTATTTCCTGGTTGATCCTGATGATGTCTGATTGGTCTCGTGACATTGTGTTTGGAACTGGGAACCCCTCCAGAATTAATGCTCCCTTAAAGAAGGTGAAAAAAAACATGCACCTTTGTCGTGTCAGCTTGGTTTGGAGGACCAGTGGTTTGCAAGGCAATCAGAAAGGAGCCTTTATGTTTAGCATTCTTGCAAGCTGTCCTGATGAGTGCAAGGCAAAAAGCTTCAACAACATGTGTCTTTTTTCTGCGGTACTCAGCACAACCAAATGACTCTTCGCATTTTTATCTTTCCATAGTAAACCTAACATTGCAAAGTAATTCTACATTTCAGATTTACCAAGCATCAGTGTGACAAAGATCCTGGGTGACCAGAGACTCGACTGATTTCGTAGGGCTACGGAAAGTTCAGACTTCAAATATTTTTCTCCTCTTCCCTCTCCCAAAAGTGCTGACACTGCTCCCTTGGTGGAGCAGCGCTTCTTCATACAAGACAAGCGTTTGAGTGCTGGCAAGCTGTTGGCCACAAGGGGTGTCACAACCAAGCCCAGAGCTCTTTCCTTCATTCTTTTTTATTTGTTTATGGGATGTGGGCGTCGCTGGCTGGGCCAACATTTATTACCCGTCTCTGAGGGCAGTTCAGAGTTAACCACGTTGCTGTGGATCTGGAGTCACATGTAGGCCAGACCAGTTAAGGATGGCAGATTTCCTTCCCTAAAGCAGGCCAGTGAACCAGATGGGTTTTTACAACAATCGACAATGATTTCATGGTCATTAGACCTTTAAATTCCAGATTGTTATTGAATTAAAATTTCATCATCTGTGGGATTCAAACTCGGGTCCCCAGAGCATTACCTTAGGTCTCTGGATTATTAGTCCAGTGGTGCCACTACACCATTGTGTCCCCTATCGAATATACATTTGCCCTCATTTTATGGCTAAGCGCTGAAGCTCTCTCAGGGTTCAAAGATTTCCCCTTCAGAGGCTGAAGCAGAATAGTCATGATGTGGAGATGCCGGTGTTGGACTGGGGTAAACACAGTAAGAAGTTTAACAACACCAGGTTAAAGTCCAACAGGTTTATTTGGTAGCAAAAGCCACACAAGCTTTCGAAGCTCTAAGCCCCTTCTTCAGGTGAGCGGGAATTCTGTTCACAAACAGAGCTTACAAAGACACAGACTCAATTTACATGAATAATGGTTGGAATGCGAATACTTACAACTAATCAAGTCTTTAAGAAACAAAACAATGGGAGTGGAGAGAGCATCAAGACAGGCTAAAAAGATGTGTATTGTCTCCAGACAAGACAGCCAGTGAAACTCTGCAGGTCCACGCAACTGTGGGAGTTACAAATAGTGTGACATGAACCCCATATCCCGGTTGAGGCCGTCCGCGTGTGTGCGGAACTTGGCTATCAGTTTCTGCTCAGCGACTCTGCGCTGTCGTGTGTCGCGAAGGCCGCCTTGGAGAACGCTTACCCGAATATCAGAGGCCGAATGCCCGTGACCGCTGAAGTGCTCCCCAACAGGAAGAGAACAGTTTGGCCTGGTGATTGTCGAGCGGTGAATGAACACCGCTCGACAATCACCAGGCAAGACTGTTCTCTTCCTGTTGGGGAGCACTTCAGCGGTCACGGGCATTCGGCCTCTGATATTCGGGTAAGCGTTCTCCAAGGCGGCCTTCGCGACACACGACAGCGCAGAGTCGCTGAGCAGAAACTGATAGCCAAGTTCCGCACACACAAGGACGGCCTCAACCGGGATATTGGGTTCATGTCACACTATTTGTAACTCCCACAGTTGCGTGGACCTGCAGAGTTTCACTGGCTGTCTTGTCTGGAGACAATACACATCTTTTTAGCCTGTCTTGATGCTCTCTCCACTCCCATTGTTTTGTTTCTTAAAGACTTGATTAGTTGTAAGTATTCGCATTCCAACCATTATTCATGTAAATTGAGTCTGTGTCTTTGTAAGCTCTGTTTGTGAACAGAATTCCCACTCACCTGAAGAAGGGGCTTAGAGCTTCGAAAGCTTGTGTGGCTTTTGCTACCAAATAAACCTGTTGGACTTTAACCTGGTGTTGTTAAACTTCTTACTGTGAAGCAGAATATACAGGCTGAAACTCCCAGTGTAATACTGAGGGAGTGCTACACCGTTTGGGGTGCAGTCTTTCGGATGAGACAAAATCGAGACCCAGTCTGTCCTCTCAGTTGGACGTAACCAATCCCATGGCACTATCCAATGAAGAGGAGGGGATTTCCTCATTGGGGATTCAAACATTTTAGAATGAAAATCCACCCAATCACCAGGATTCGCCTGCAATGAGCTTCTTCTTTAGGGCTTCTATCTGTATCTCACGTCAATCTAGTCATTTTTATTTGGTCATCAATATGAAATATTTAATAATTGCAGTTGAAGCAAAGTCAACCGGACTTTTGGTGCAAAATAAAGATTTAAATGAACAGATAATTTGAATGAAACAGCTTTGAATTAACAGCAATATCCTGCATGATTTGTTAAGCTTGACCCACTATAGAATAGGAGTAGGAATGGTCATTTGGATCCTCAAGCCTGTTCTAGCATCCAATAAGACACCGGCTGATCTTCCAACTCAACTTCACTCGCCCACCCTATTCCCAAATCATAAAATCTGCTGATCCCGGTCTTAAATATACTCAACGACAGTCCTCTTGGGAAAAAAAATCCAAAGATTCACCGCTCTGAGTAAAGGAACATCTTCTCATTATAGTCCAAAATTGACACCCGCTTCTCCTGAGTCAGAAACTCGGGTGGGGGGGAGGGGGGGGGGTGAATTTTCCCGTCCCGCCCGCCACAGGAACCATGCAAAGGTCCGTTGACCTCGGGCGGGATTTTCCGGTTTCTGGGGCGAGCACGGCTGGAAAATCCTGCCCGCTTAGTTCTAGACTCTCCAGCAGAGGAATGCCCTCTCAGCATTTCAAAATCAGATTCTCTTTGTCCCTTCTTTCTAAGTGTGGTTTGAAACATAAATCAGCTTTTCACTATGGCACTAGAATGTGCGTGCGCGGTGTGTGTGGAGAGACTGCAACCATCATCCTTTGCGATAGAGGTTTCAAAAGATTAACAACCTCTTGACTGAAGAAATCTCTCCTCATCTCCGTTCTAAACAATTGCCCCTTATCCTGAGACAGTGCTCCGAGGTTCTAGATTCCCCGACCTAGGTAAACAATGTCCTAATGTCTACCCTGTCAATCCCCTTCCAAATCTTCTATGGTTCAATGAGATCACCTCTCATTCTTCTAAACTCGTGACCCAATTTTCTCAGCCTCTCATCATAGGACAACTCGCTTATCACAAGGATCAATCCAGTGAATATTTGCTGCACCACTCCAATGCAAGTAAATCCCTTCTTAAATATGTAGACCAAACCTGCACACCAAGGGTGTGGTCTCACCAAAGCTCTGTAAAATTGCAGCAAGACTCCTTTATTCTTGTCCTTCAATCTTTTTCCAATAAAAGCCAACATGCCATTTGCTTTCCTATTTGCTTGCTGTACCTACATGCTAACATTTTGTGTTCCTTCTATGAACACAAACATTTACAAGTTTAACAGCTTTTAAAAACTAAGGTGTTTTCCATTCTTACAGCCATGGAGCATCACCTGAAATACCTATTGAGTTTATAAGTGACTACTTCATATTTATGACTCCTAATTCTGATCTCGCCCACGAGTGGAAACATCTTCTCTGTATGTACCCTATCAAACTCTTGCATAGTTCTAAAGATCGCTATCAGCCTTCTCTTGTCTAGCGAAAAGAGCCTCGGTGTGTTTAATTTTTCTTGATAGTTATACCTTCTAGCTCATCCCCATAAATAAAAGAAATATCCAGGCAAACAGGGACACAGATAATAGACAGAGGGAGATACACACTTCATTTCACACTCACTCACTCCCACAGTCAGTTCTATATTTAAACGTCTCAGTGGCTCAAGAAATTCTTTGACAAATTTCTACTGTTGACACCATTGTCCATGTTCTGGGAGACCTCAATCCCAGTGTAATAAGCACATCTCTCATACACTGACAGCACACACTGCTCCACAGCCCCGACAGCTTATGATAGCAATACAGTAACACCCTTGCCATCAGGGCCCCTCTGTCACGGCCAAGGTTTTACATTGTCAGATTCATATTTCTGACAAGCCATTTTGACGTGATTGTCTTGAAATGTCTTTGGATTTCAATAACTGGCTTTGTCTTCACCACCTCATTGAAAATATATTGTGCAGAACTCGAGAGAGTTCCCGCTTTGTTGACGGGCAGCTAGAGAGAGCAGTTGCCAGCTGGAATGGCGGGGGAGGGGCAGAGGGTCAGGAGTTTGGCAAATCAGTCATACAGTGAGTTCACCTCTGGGACTCCGGTTCAAACCCAGCGCAGGCTGACTGGAAGAAAGTTTCCCCTTTCCTTCATTGTAAACGCACTGCACAACAGGAGTTAAAGACTCTTGCAGCCTGACTCTTGCTGTAGCATAAAACTGCTCCTAATGAACAGTTTCACGCCGAGAAACCACAGAATTTTACAGCACAGAAGGCCCTTCGTGCCTGTGCTAGCTTTTTGAAAGAGTTATCCACTTTCCCTGCTCTCTCCTCAAACTCTGCAACTTTTCCCACTGCAAGTATTTATTTGATTCTTTTTTGAAAGTTATTATTGAATCACCCGACCTTTCAAGGGAGCGCATTCAAAGATCACAATAATTTGTTATGTAAAAAATAATTCAAATTACACCCCCCTCCCCCAGTGCTGCCTTGAATGTGCGTCATCTGGTGACGAACCCCCACCTTCACAGTTTCTCATTTTTCACTCTATCTGCAGGCTGAGTGGTCACGTGATGGGGGCTACATAAAGGGTCACATGACGGGAGTGTGGGAGTTTTTCCAGGAGCGCGGGCAGAGCACAAGCTGCTCAGCTAGTGAATAAAGTGCTGTTTGTTACATGTCCTAGATGTCAGTATTTGGAAGCCCAGCACTTCTACACAGTGTCAGCTGTTGACAATTTTGCGTACGGACTTTGTTGCATCGACCTGCTTGTGTTCAATGGAAACCTTGCAGACAAAGAACAGTACAGCCCAGGGACAGGCCCTTCAGCCCACCAAGCCTGTGCCAACACAATGCCTTTCTAAACTAAAGTCCTTTTGCGTCTATGCAGTCCGTATCTCTCTATTCCCTGCCTATTCATGTATTTGTGGAGATGCCTCTCAAACTTTGCTATTGTATCAGCTTCTACCACCTCCTCTGGCACCGCATTCCAGGCACTTACCACCCTCTGTGTAAAAACCTTGCCTCTCGCATCTCCTTTAAACTTTCCCCCTTTTACCTTAAATCTATGTCCCCTTAGTGATTGACATTTCCAACTTGGGAAAAATACTCCAACTATCCATTCTATCCAGGCCTCTCAGTTTTGTAAACCTCTATCAGGTCACCCCTCAGCCTCCGACATTTAAGTGAAAACAAGCCAAGTTTCTCCAATCTCTCCTCATAGCTAATGCCCTCCATACCAGGCAGCATCCTGGTAAACCTTTTCTGTACCCTCTCAAAAGCCTCCACACCCTGCTGGTAGTGTGGTGAACAGAATTGAACACAATATTCCAAAGGTGGCCTAACTAAAGATCTATACAGCTGCGACATGACTTGCCAATTTTTATACTCTATGCCCCGATTGATGAAGGCAAGCATGCCATACGCCCTCTTAATGCCACTTTCAGGGAACTGTGGACCTGTATGCCTAGAACATAAGAACTAGGAGCAGGAGTAGGCCATCTGGCCCCTCGAGCCTGCTCCACCATTCAATAAGATCATGGCTGATCTTTTCGTGGACTCAGCTCCACTTACCTGCCCGCAAACCATGACCCTTAATTCCTTTACTGTTCAAAAATTTATCTATCCTTGCCTTAAAAGATCCCTTTGTATGTTAATGCTTCTAAGTGTTCTGCCATTTACTGTATACTTCCCTCCTGCATTAGACTTTCCAAAATGCATCATCTTGCATTTGCCTGGATTAAATTCCATCTGCCATTACCCCACCAAATCTCCAGCCTACCAATATCCTGCTGTGTCCTTTGGCAATCCTCCTCACTCTCTGCAGCTCCCTCAATCTTTGTGTCATCCACAAACTTACTAATCAGACCACTGACATTCTCCTCCAAATCATTTGTACATATATTACAAACAACAGGGTTCCCAGCACTGATCCCTGCAGAACACCACTGGTCACAGATCTCCAGTCAGAAAAACACTCTTCCACCGCTACTCTCTGCCATCTATGACAGTTGGAAAAAGTTTCAGTGACATATTTACTGCGATGCAACATTACTGATTGAATTGAATTGATTTATTATTGTCACGTGTGTTGGAATACAGTGAAAAGTATTGTTTCTTGCGCGCTATACAGACAAAACACACTGTTCACAGAGTACATAGGGGAGAAGGAAAGGATAGGGTGCAATATCTGACAAATCAAAAAAGGTACAAGCTTACACCTCATTAAATCTAGCAGGTTCTGATACCGTCAAGAAGTTTGAGTCATTTATTTACCAAATCGAAGAGGAGACAGGGGATCCCAAAATAATTCTAAACAAATTTGAGAAATCTTCTGGTAAAAATTATAATACTCAACAGTCATGCATTTAATTCAACAAACGGCAGATGAATCATTACATTATTATATGGCAACCTTGAAAATCTTAGCGAAGAAATGTGCATTTGGCACTTTTACTGATGACTTAGTCAGCGATCGAATAGTCTGAGTGGTCCAAAATGATCTTGTCCATAAGCAGCTGCTGCGAGAGAAATATTTAACACGACAAACAGCCACCAGTGTCTGAATGTTAAATGAACAGTCAGAAAAAAGCACTAGAGATTTTAGGTGGGAAACAGAAGTTTTCACAGTGCAGGCATGCCCTGCCCCAACTGCAGTGGCCGTTACTCTCAGAACAGAACAGCACACTGATCAAACTGCCCACAGACTTGGCCCTCTGACACCCGGTTAAATGGTCAGGGTCCAGACTGCACACAGCCATGACAGGTTGGTGGTGGCCTACAGCCTTGCCCCACAACCGAGCAGTCATGTGGCAGCCTCAGGCGGTGCCCAGTATGTACAAAAGTCACCTCCTACAGGTAACGGAACCGGCACCAACGGAGGCCGCAGCTCTCCAGTCACCCAGCCTACAACACAGGCCCCCAAACCAGTGGGCATGCAGATTCCTCCAGAGGCCTACGCAGTGAGCACTGCGCCCACTGAGCACACTGACAGAACGCCCCAGGCCATTCACACTGAGGGCACCAGCCTGAGAAAAACTACAGCACAATCAACCTGCACGATCACAAGCTCTGGGTGCGTGATCAAACTGAACACAAGATTCCAGGACTATGTCACCACCTAGTCTGCAACTGGCCTCCAAATCTCATCTTTGCACAACAAAAAAAGATGTGGGGGAAGAGACGCGATAGGCTATGCACCAGCTGCTGCAGCTTACTCTGTCTGACCATATGTAAACAGTTATTTATTGTTACCCTGTTCAATCTGTATGTTATATAAGGGTTTATACAGTTACTGTTCGCGCACACTGTTACATCTCAATACCACTGGACATCCCAACTTAAATGGGCAAGATGTAAACCCCGTGGTCACGTGATGACATGTTTATAGATAAGGTAATGTGAGAGGAGAGCGGGTGTTCTCTCTGGAGCACTGTCAGAGCACAAGCACGGAGTAGCTACTCAGCTAGTGAATAAAGTACTGTTTTTGTTACAAGTTTAGAGTGAGCGATGGTAGTATCATCGTGAGCATAGCTGTCTTCCAAGCAGTGAACCCGGGTTCGATTCCAGGCCATCGCATTGATCATTTATTTGGGGCGGCACGATGGCACAGTGTTAGCACTGCTGCCTCACAGTGCCAGGGACCCAGGTTCAATCTCGGCCTCGGATCACTGTCTGTGTGGACTTTGCACATTCTCCCCGTGTCTGCGTGGGTTTCCTCCGGGTGCTCCGGTTTCCTCCCACACTCCAAAGATGTGTGGGTTAGGTTAATTGGCCATGGTAAATTGACCCTAGTATCAGGGGGATTAGCAGGGTAAATGTGTGGGATTAGGGGAATAGGGCCTGGGTGGGATTGTGTTTGGTACAGACTCAATGGGCTGAATGGCCTCCTTCTGTACTGTAGGGATTCTATGATTCTATTCTATGATCTTTGTTGTCAGTGTTTGGTTAGCGAGCACTTCTACACGACCAAAATCCCTCATCATTTTAAATCTTTTCTTCTCTGTTCCAAAACCAACAACTCCAGCTTTGCGAGTGTCACCACACAACTACAGTCTCTCAACCCTGGCACTGGCCAGGTAAATCTCCGCTGCACCTTCTCCAAGGCCCTGATTTCCTTCCCAAAGCGTGGTGCCCACAATTACACACAGCCCCCCCCAGCTGAGGCCCAACTTGACTGAGCAGATTTCCCTGAAAAACCCCATGCTGCAGGAAATGGAACATTTGGTCCACGGGGGGTGCTGCCTTTCTACAATTCAGACTAAAGCATGTATGGTGCATTGGTAATCCAATAATCTGTGCCGGCAATGTTGATTGAGGGATAAGCATTGACCAGGGCATCAGGAGAATTTGCACGCTATGCTTTGAAAGGTGCCTCATTGGTTGTAAGAGGCCATGTGATGCACTGAAATCTTGTAAGGCACAAGTTTTGCTTTTTTATTCCTTTCATGGCTTTGCACAAAATTGGCAGCAGAACCAAGGAACTGTCGTCACTCTCTGGCTTTGGTGAAAAATCGGACATGGCTTTTACCCATTAAACTATCAGAGCAACCTCCTCACTGGGAATAATCCGAGCAAAGGGAGGGAGGGAACTTTGCTGACGGATAATAAAAGTTTGGTGATCAGATCTGTCCCAATTTGCAGATGTACTATTCTCAAAGGAAAGAGAGTCGCTCTGGTTTCATAGCCTTGCACACTTGAGAAACCAAATCAGCTTTCTCCCCTGAGGGGCCCAGATCTGGCTACAGCACACACTGACCTATTTATTAAAGTACATCAATGAAATATTATTTTAAAATACATTCTGAAGGTAAAGTCAAACCATCTGGATCACTGCAGGAGTCAACAGAGAATTCTCCGGTTTCCCTGCAATGGATCCGTTTACAATAATCCATCATAATCAAGCTTTCAGCCCTTGTTCTCTATGAGTCCCTCCCCATCGAGAAAAGAATTCTTTGTGCACTCGACAAAACCTTCTACCTCGGCCAGATTTGAACTGGATGGTTTGCAGTTGCTAACAATGTACCAGAGGTGTCTTTGCAGCGGCATGGTAGCACAGTGGTTAGCACTGCTGCCTCAGAGTGCCAGGGTCCTGGGTTCGATTCCCGGCTTGGGTCACTGTCTGTGCAGAGTCTGCACGTTCTCCCCATGTCTGCATGGGTTTCCTCCGGGTGCTCCGGTTTCCTCCCACAGTCCGAAAGGTGTGCTGGTTAGGTGCATTGGCCATGCTAAATTCTCCCTCAGTGTACCCGAACAGGCGCCGGAGTGTGGCGACTAGGGGATTTTCACAGTAACTTCATTGAAGTGTTAATGTAAACCCCTACTTGTGACACTAACTGAAATCTGGGTGCTCATTTTCTGACAATTCACAGGGGCTGGTCAAATATGTGTTTTGAATCATTGAATCACAAAGTACAGAAGGAGGCCATTCAGTCCATAATGTCTGTGTCTGCCCTTCGATAGATCTACAACTTCAGTCCCATTCCCTGTCTCTTTCACCACAATCCTGCAAATCTTCCTTTCTGCAAATATTTATTCAATTCCCCTTTGAAAGTTATTATTGAATCAGTTTTCACCGCCCTTGTAAAAACATTCCTCCACACCCCCCCATTTGATACATATTCTAATTATTTTATATCTGCGTCTCCTGGTTACTGACCCTTCCACTCTATCCACACCCCTCGTTATTTTGAACATTTCTCATTAAATCGCCTCTTGGCCTATTCTGCTCCAAGGAGAACAATCCAAGCTTTTCTTTCTGAGCAACAGAGACAGGCCAGGCAACCATCAGAACGGCTCCCCCACATCTTTAGTTTCAGCAGCTCTTATTCTCCATTTCCCCTTTGTTTTTCCCAGTTTACAGCCATTCCTGGGGGAATTGCCAATGCTTTCCCATTTAGCCTCCAGCCCAGAATGCAAGAATACAGCAAAAAAGCTACTGAGGCATTCAAACTGAACAAGGATGTCATTTTAACAGAAGACTTCCATTGCTTTACCAGACTGGAACCAGAGATGAGGAGTGGAATTTTCCTGTACCGCCCCCCACTAGCGGCACAGTGGCACAGTGGTTAGCACTGTGACCTCATAGTTCCAGGGACCCGGGTTCAATTCCAATCTCAGGTCACTGTCTGTGTGGAGTTTGCACGTTCTCCCCATGTCTGCGTGGGTTTCCTCCAGGTGCCCTGGTTTTCCTCCCACAGTCCAAAGATGTGCAGGTGAGGTGGATTGGCGATGCTAAATTGCCCCTTAGTGTCCAAAGATGTGTAGGATATGGGGTTAAACGTGGGAAATGTATGTCGTTATGGGGATAGGGCAGGGGAGAGGGCTGAGTAAGGTGCTCTGTCAGAGAGTTGGTGCAGAGGCGATGGGATGAATGGCCTCTTCTGCATTGTAGGGGTTCCATGGTTCTATGGGAATCGTAGTGGGTGGGACAGGACCTTGGGTGGGATTTTCCAGCCTTGGGGCGAGCACAGCTGGAAAATCCCACCCGAGGAATTTCAATTACGTGGAGAGACTGGAGAAGGTGGGGTTCTTCTCCTTGGATCAGAGAAAGTAAGGGGAGATTTGGTAGAGGTGTTCAAAATCATTAATGGTTCTGATAGAGTAAATATGGAGAAACTGCTTCCAGTGGCAGGGGTATCAGTAAGCAGAGGACATGGAGTTCGGGTGAATGGCAAAAGAAACAAAGACAGTGCTGTTTTACACTGAGTATTATGGTCTAGAATGCACGACCTGAAATGGAAACAAATTCAATATTAATTTTCAAAATGGAATTGAACAAATACCTGTTGGGAATGGACAATGGACTATTTTCTAAATGGGAAAATGCTTCGGAAATCAGAAACACAAAGGGACTTGGGAGTCATTGTTCAAGATTCTCTTAAGGTTAACGTGCAGGTTCAGTCAGCAGTTAGGAAGGCAAATGCAAAGTTAGCATTCATGTCGAGAGGGCTAGAATACAAGAGCAAGGATGTACTTCTGAGGCTGTATAAGGCACTGGTCAGACCCCATTTGGAGTATTGTGAGCAGTTGTGGGCCCCGTATCTAAGGAAGAATGTGCTGGCCTTGGAAAGGGTCCAGAGGAGGTTCACAAGAATGATCCCTGGAGTGAAAAGCTTGTCATATGGGGAACGGTTGAGGACTCTGGGTCTGTACTCGTTGGAGTTTAGAAGGATGAGGGGGGATCTTATGGAAACATACAGGGTACTGCGAGGCCTGGATAGAGTGGACGTGGAGAGGACGTTTCCACTAGTAGGAAAAACTAGAGCCAGAGGGCACAACCTCAGGCCAAAGGGATGATCCTTTAAAACAGAGAGGAGGAGGAATTTCTTCAGCCAGAGAGTGATGAATCTGTGGAACTCTTTGCCGCAGAAGGTCATTGAGTGTCTTTAAGACAGAGGTAGATAGGTTCTTGATTACTAAGGGGATCAGGGGTTATGGGGAAAAGGCAGGAGAATGGGAATGAGAAAAATATCAGCCATGATTGAATGGCGGAGCATTTATTATGGGAAAAATTTGCATGACTATGAAGAATGCGGCTAATCGGGGAGCTATCACAGCCGCGATGGATCAAATGGCCTCTTTTGTGCTGTGGGGTTATAAATGGTTGGTTAGTGCCACCATCATAATGTTTACTTGCCTCATCTTAAATCCTCAGACACAGAAATAAAGAAAAACATCAGGAAATTGCTATGCCGGACAGCATCAGTCCATAATCCGGACTTGAAGGACAGAAGATTGTGATCTAATTGAAGAGATTCCTGCCAAGTGTATGAATATTGGTCACCGTGGGATGTTAGAGCCCCATCCAAGGGTATTAGCACTGGCACCCAGCACACTGAAGTATTCAGAGGTTCCATGAATTGTGTTACAATATGTCAGACTGTGATCTTTCTTTCATTGTTGGAGGGGAATGTGAAGACAAATAAAGTTTCTAATGCAACATTTATGAGATGTCATTTGGTTAATTGCAACTATCAAACACATTAGGTCCTTAAAATGCAACAACAACTTGCATTTATATAGAACTTCTAATGTAGTCAAACATCCCAGGGCGCTTCACAGGAGCATTATTACATAAAATTTAATACCAACCCATGTTGGAAGATATTAACACAGGTGATCAAAAGTTTGGTCAAAGAGGTAAGTGTTCAGGAGCATCTTAAAAGAGGAGAGAGTGCCAGACAGGTTTAGGGAGGGAATTCCAGGGCCTAAGCACCTGAAGGTATAAGAACATGAGAACTAGGAGCAGGAGTCGGCCATCTGGCCCCTCGAGCCTGCTCCGCCATTCAATAAGATCATGGCTGATCTTTTTGTGGACTCAGCTCCACTTACCCGCCCGCTCGCCATAACCCTTAATTCCTTTACTGTTCAAAAATGTATCTATCCTTGCCTTAAAAACATTCAATGAGGTAGCCTCAACTGCTCCACTGGGCAGGGAATTCCACAGACTCACAACCCTTTGTGTGAAGAAGTTCCTCCTCAACTCAGTCCTAAATCTGCTTCCCCGTATTTTGAGGCTATACCCCCTAGTTCTAGTTTCACCCGCCAATGGAAACAACTTCCCTGCTTCTATCTTATCAATTCCCTTCATAATCTTATATGTTTCTATAAGATCTTCCCTCATTCTTCTGAATTCCAATGAGTATAGCCCAGTCTACTCAGTCCCTCCTCATAAGCCAACCCTCTCAACTCCGGAATTAACCTAGTGAATCTCCTCTGCACCCCCTCCAGTGCCAATATATCCTTTCTCAAGTAAGGAGACCAAAACTGTACACAGTACTCCAGGTGTGGCCTCACCAGCACCTTATACAGCTGCAACATAACCTCGCTGTTTTTAAACTCCATCCCTCTAGCAATAAAGGACAAAATTCCATTTGCCTTCTTAATTACCTGCTGCATCTGCAAACCAACTCCTTGAGAATCTTGCACAAGGCCACCCAGGTCCCTCTGCACAGCAGCATGCTGCAATTTTTTACCATTTAACTAATAGTCCATTTTGCTGTTATTCCTACCAAAATGGATGACCTCACATTTACCAACATTGTACTTCATCTGCCAGACCCTCGCCCACTCACTTAGACTATCTATATCCCTTTGCAGACTTTCAGCATCCTTTGCACACTTTGCTCTGCCACTCATCTTAGTGTCATCTGTGAATTTTGACACACTACACTTGGTCCCCAACTCCAAATCATCTATGTAAATCGTAAACAATTGCGGTCCCAACACTGATCCCTGAAGCACACCACTAGTCACTGATCGCCAACCAGAAAAACATTCATTTACTCCCACTCTTTGCTTTCTGTTAGTTAACCAATCCTTTAACCATGCTAATACATTATCCATAACACCGTGCGCCTTTATCTTATGTAGTAGTCTCCATTCTCCACTGCACATGTAATGTTCTCAAAGAATTCCACCAAATTAGTCAAACATGACCTTCCCTTCATGAACCCATGCTGCGTCTAACTAATGGGACAATTTATACCTATGCTGGAACGATTCAAATCAAAGGTGAGTAAGGAGTCAGAATTGGAAGAGAGCAGAGATCTCAAAAACAGCATCTTCAGGAGCAGACTAACGAAGAATGTCATTTAGCCCCTCAAAGGAGCTGAAGGAAATCAATAGAGAAAATGTATAGGTTTAGAGATGCTTTACTGCAATTGTACAGGGCGTTGGTGAGGCCACACCTGGAGTATTGTGTACAGTTTTGATGTCCTTATCTGAGGAAGGATGCCCTTGCTATAGATGGATTACAGCAAAGGTTTATCAGGCTGATTCCTGGGCCGGCAGGTCTGTCATATGAGGAGAGACTAAATCGGTTAGGATTATAGACATTGGAGTTTAGAAGAGTAAGACGGGACCTCAGAGAAACTTATAAAATTCTAACAAGATAAGACAGGGTAGATTCAGAAAGAATGTTTCCAATGGTTCGGCACAACATCGTGGGCCGAAGGGCCTGTACTGTGCTGTACTGTTCTATGTTCTAATGGTGGGGGAGTCCAGAACTAGGGGTCATAGTTTGAGGATAAGGGGTAAACCTTTTAAGACGGAGGTGAAGAGAAATTTCTTCACCCAGAGAGTGGTGAATGTGTGGAATTCACTCCCACAGAAAGTAGTTGAGGCTAAAACATTTTGTAATTTCAAGAAGAAATTAGTGAAAGCTCTTGGGGCTAAAGGGATCAAGGGATATGGGGGCAAGTGGGGGAATCAGGATATTGAATTTGATGATCGGCCATGATCAAAATGAATGGCGGAGCAGGCTCGTAGGGCCGAATGGCCTTCTCCTGCTTCTTGTTTATACATTTCTATGTTTTAATTCAAGTAGAATATGATTAATCAGCATTACAATTCTATTTGCCCATCTTCTCTCCAGGATTCTTGCCACCCCTACCGAACAAACCTCTACCTATCTCACTCATAAAAAAGTGAGAATGAGAGAGAAAAGATTGACTCTTTTTAAAGAAACAATATAAATGTTTTGCCTCATGTAATTGTAGCTATTGCGAGGATTGGTGATCAGTAGTTAGTGTAACAAACTATAACGGTTAATTTACAAGCAGATAACTACACAGAGTACTTTTACAATCTTAACACTTCCAACTCTAGGATCTAATTTGGCTGCAAAAGCTCGTGCTCTGCACCAAAATCCCTGCACTCGTTCCCCATTGGGTGATTGGGTCACATGACCCTTTCCACATGCTTAAAGGGGCCAGCTACTACAGTAATGTAAATAGTTCTCATCTCAAGTTCGGTCATTATCCTAAGACATAACTGTTAAGGGGACAATGACCTATTCACGCATCACTCCAGTGCTCAATGAGTTATACAGGTTACCCGTATGGCAACATCTCAATTAAACAATTTTCATTCTTGTTTTCACATCCCTCCATGGTCTCGCTTTACCCATCTCTGTAATCTCCTCCTCTCTTGCAGCTCTGAGATATCTAAGCTCCTCTAATTCATGCTCATACACATCTCTGATTTAAATTGCTTGACCATCATCCCGGTACCAAAGGAAAGCCGGGCAGTGTGCCTTAATGACTCTTGTCCAGTGGCTCTGACATCTATCATTATGAAGTGCTTTGAAAGGCTAGTCATGGCACAAATCAATTCCAGCCTCCCGGATTGCCTGGATCCACTACAGTTCATCTATCGCCGCAATAGGTCCACAGCGGATGCCATCCCCCTGGCCCTACCCTCAACCCTAGAACATCTGGATAACAAAGGCACTTATGTTAGACTCCAATTTATTGACTATAGTTCAGCCTTCAACACCATTATTCTGACAAAACTCATCTCCAAACTCCGTGGCCTGGGCCTCGGCTCCTCCCTCTGTGACTGGGTCCTGGACTTCCTGGCCCACAGACCGCAATCAGTAAGGATAGGCAACAATACCTCCTCCACGATCATCCTCAACACCGGTGCCCCGCAAGACTGTGTCCTCAGCCCCCTACTATACTCCTTATACACCCAAGACTGTGTGGCCAAATTCCCCTCCAATTCGATTTTCAAGTTTGCTGATGACACCACCGTAGTGGGGCGGATCGCAATGATTAGACGGTGTACAGGAATGGGGTAGAGAATCTGGTGAACTGGTACAACGACAATAATCTCTCCCTCAATGTCAACAAAACAAAGAAGATAGTCATCGACTTCAGGAAGCATAGTGGAGGACATGCCCCTGTCTACATCAATGGGGACGAAGTAAAAATGGTTGAGAGCTTCATGTTTCTAGGTGTCCAGATCACCAAAAACCTGTCCTGCTCCCTCCACACCAACGCAATAGTTCAGAAAGCCCACTAATGCCTCTACTTTCTCAGAAGACTAAGGAAATTTGG
Organism: Mustelus asterias; assembly: GCF_964213995.1. NCBI lineage: Eukaryota > Metazoa > Chordata > Chondrichthyes > Carcharhiniformes > Triakidae > Mustelus > Mustelus asterias. Next base: position 39,330,601 of record NC_135827.1, read on the forward strand.
CATGTCTGCTCCGATTCTCATCAACCTTTACAGATGCACCATAGAAAGCATTCTTTCTGGTTGTATCACAGCTTGGTATGGGCTCCTGCTCTGTCCAAGACCACAAGAAACTACAAAGGGTCGTGAACGAAGCCCAGTCCATCACGCAAACCAGCCTCCCATCCACTGACTCTGTCTACACTTCCCGCTGCCTTGGAAAAGCAGCCAGAATAATCAAGGACCCCACGCACCCCGGACATTCTCTCTTCCACCTTCTTCTGTCAGGAAAAAGATACAAAAGCCTGAGGACACGTACCAACCAACTCAAGAACAACTTTTTCCTGGCTGCCATCAGACTTTTGAATGGACCTACTTCGTATTAAGTTGATCTTTCTCTACACCCTAGCTATGACGGTAACACTACATCTTGCACTCTCTTCTTTCCTTCTCAATGAACGGTATGCTTTGTCCGTATAGCGCACAAGAAACAATACTTTTCACTGTATACTAATACACATGACAATAATAAATCAAATCAAAAAATGATCATTGGTAGCCATGCCTTTAGTTGGCTGGGCCCTAAGCTGCTGCAATCCCTCACTAAACTTCCCTCTGCTCCTTTAAAAGTTGACTTCGTTTACCAAGGTTTAGGCCAGCTTTCTTAACATCTATTTATGTGGCTCAGTATCCAAAGGTGTTTGATCACACTCCTGTGAAGCACTTTGGGACATTTTTGTTACATTCAAGGTGCTATATGACTGCACAGTGTTGCTACAAAATACCAGGGCTTTTTTCTCGCCCTTTGGCTGACAAGCGACTGAAGAACAAGAACTTGTCATCTGATAACAAAATCTTTAGAGGAACCTATTTCCTATTCTTGCCCAGAGACATGTTTTGTCGAACCCAACATGCCACAACAATAGTCCAAAAATCTAGAATATTAGTTGGAAAAAACAAATTGGAGTTACATGTCGTTTGAGCTCTATTCGGTGACTTGGGGATTTTCACAGTAACAGTGTTGATGTAAGCCTACCTGTGACACTAATAAATAAACTTTAAAACTTTTAACGCACTGGATTCTGTTTGTGTTAATACGCAATGAAGGAACTTCAGCCCACAGGGAGAATCCAGCCTCTTTTCGCAACATCTCAGCCTCGGAAGATTTATTAACGGGAATGATGCACTTACCTCTTCGAAGCCTTGTTTTCTGAATCCAAGTTTTCCTTTTTCTCTATAAAAGGGGGAGAAAAAAAGTTCTGATTAAAAAACCTAAGTTGTAAGTTGCCCACCCAACCTGCCCTTGGACATTGAGACCTGAAGGGCCCTACGTTTTGTAAATCTTGAGTTCTTGGAGTTTTGTTTTTTAATCTTTCATGGGATATGGGTGTCGGTGGCGAGGCCAGAGTGTTATTGCCAATCCCTAACTGCCCTCGAGAAAGTGATGGTAAGCTGCCTTCTTGAACTGCTGCAGTCCATCTGGGGTAAGTACACCCACAGTGCTGTTCGGGCAGGAGTTCCAGTATTTTGAAATGAAGGAATGGCTAGTACGTCAGGATGGTAGCATTTGATGCAGGAAAATTTAGCTTCAGTGCCTCCATGCAAGGGAGGGGAGATAAAACAAAATCAGATAAGGCCTCACTGCTGATCACTCCCGTCACTGGTGGAGAGATTGGAGGTTGTGTTTGCTTTCTGTCGAGCGGAGGTGGTTAAGGGGACATTTTACAGAAGTGATCAGAATTATGAAACATTTGGATAGTGCTGATAAAGAGCAGGCGTATAGAATCATAGAATCCTACAGTGCAGGAGGAGGCCATTCAGCCCATCGAGTCTGCACCGACCACAATCCCACCCAGTCCCTATTCCCGTAACCCCACATATTTACCCTAGCTCGTTCCCCTGGCACTAAGGGGCAATTTAACATGGCCAATCCACCTAACTCGCACATCTTTGGACTGGGAATAGTCAGTAACCAGAGGGCACAGACTGAAGATAAAGATAAATGTGCTGCTCGCAAGGGGGTGGAAGCAGATTCAGCAGCAACTTTCAAAAGGGAATTGGATAAACGACTGAAGAGGAGAAAGTTTCAGGGTGAAGGAATAATTGGATTGAATCTCTCCAACAGCAGACACAGGCATGGTGGGCTAAATGGCATTCTCCGTGCTGTTTTAGTCTGTGATATTTAATGTGCGCCATCCTGCCTTCACGGTAACACTTGGCTGAGGTTTTGTTTGCTCACGTTGACCGTATCAGGCAGCGCTATCCCGATGATAACAACTCAGCGCGTTAAAAAAAAAACTCCATCTCTCACCTCTGGCTCATTTGCCAATTATCTCAAATCTGTGTCCTTAGATTAATGACCCTCCTGTCTTATAAGTCAGGAATAATTACCTACTTTGTAAAGGTACATCATTAAAACGGCACTACGACTGCAATGTCCTTGCACTTGCTTTTCCAACGTGTTTCCTTTTTGACAGTTGAGGAGGTGTTCAGAACCATACGAGTTGACCCAAAGTTGCATCGGGGTGGCGCAGGGCAGCGCTGAGTACGGCTACAATTCTGGGCTCCCTGGGATAAAGCAATCCTGGACTTCTCTCTCCTGAACATTATTCAGTTGTGACTGATTCAAGGTTTGCATGTGCTGACCGAAGGGGTGAGGTCTATATGTGATGCTGTCCATGGTTAACACTCATCGTCACGAATCATACACAGATGTCGCTCCTGCCTACAAGGCAGGGCGACGTGGGGTCAAATTCCACTCCAGAGACGAGCACTAAAACAGGTTATTTTCTTATTCTACCCAGACTATTTGCTGGATCTTACTGTGCATAAATTGGTTGTTATAAAGAACAAAGAAAAGTACAGCACAGGAACAGGCCCTTCGGCCCTCCAAGCCCATGCTGATTGTGATGCCCTAACTAAACTAAAAAAAACCTTCTGCCCTTACTTGGTCCGTATCCCTCTATTCCCTCCCTATTCATGTCCCCATCCAGATTCCTCTTAAACGTTGCTAATGTGCCTGCTTCCACCACCAGGCACCCAGCACTCTCTACGTTATGTCTCTTACACTACAACAGTGACTACACTTCAAAAGTACTTCACTGGTTATAGAACACTATAAATTCAAACTGGTCTTTATTTTTGCCTCAGAGTGGGGAGCATGCCCTCACAACCAGCCAGCCCCTCCCGGAGAGGTGGGCAAGATACTCGGGAGGAAATTTAAATGGGGGAGGCAAGGTTCTAGTTTAATGGGAGCCATTAGCTCCCCAGCATAGCTGATCCAGTAACAAGAGGAATTGCTATGGGGATGATAGATAGGAAAACATGCAGATAATATTTGATATTCCCTCAACACAATTAAAAATGGGGGATTACAATGAAATCCAGCACAATATGTAACTAATCACACTGATCACTAGGTGGTTAGCACTGCTGCCTCACAGCGCCAGGTACCCGCGTTCGATTCCTGGCTTGGGTCACTGTCTGTGTGGAGTTTGCACGTTCTTCCCATGTCTGCGTGGGTTTCCTCCGAGTGCTCCGGTTTCCTCCCACAGTCTAAAGATGTGCGGGTTAGGTGGATTAGCCATGCTAAATTGCTCCTTAGTGTCCCGGGATGTGTAGGTTAGAGGGATTAGTAGGGTAAACGTGTGGGATTGTGGGGATAGGGCTTGGGGTGGGATTGTGGTCGGTGCAGACTCGATGGGCCAAATGGCCTACTTCTGCACTGTAGGATTCTATGATTCTGAAACAAGTGGCCTTACGGTTATCAAGCTTCTCATTTTATTAGTTTCCTCCCAACAGGTATTCAGAATAACTTTGGCTGGATCACACTGAGTACTCAAACAGTTCTATTCTCCACACTATACAGAAGATATCGAAGTACTAAAGATGCAAAACAGATTTCCCAGAATGATACCAGATTGAGAAGTTATACTTATTGAGAAAGGTTTGATGCGCGATTAATTCACTCGGGAGGCTAGGTCGTACCCAGGAATAAAGGCTTTTATTCACAACAAGAATAGAGCATACTGCTTAACAATACTATCCCAGACTAAGGGCCACTAGGAAGTAGCAGTGACCTTTATACTCCTATAAGAAGGCGGAGGCAAACGGAGTGTACCACAGAACAATGCTAACAGGTGGAACAACACCCCAACCCTAACCCCAACAGTAACAAGAGTAACATATGTACAAGTACCCATAGTGGTAACCATCTATGGTTCACCACAAGGTTAAACTGGCTACGGTTTTATTTTCCAGCAAGACAAGGTTGAAAAGTGACCTGTTAGAAATCTTTACAGCAATGAATTAGTTTTATAGGGCAGACAAGGAGATGTTCTCACTTGCAGGTGAGACCAGACTTGGGTCACGAATAGAAGATCCGCTAACAAATCCAACAGAGAATTCAAGAGAAACTTCTTTACCCAGAGAACTGAGAGAGTTTGCAACTTGCTATCACAGACAGTGAATAATACAGCTGCATTTAAGAGCAAGCTAGATAAGCACATGAGGGAGAAATGAATAGAAATCTGTGTTGATAGGGAGAGATGAAGACGGGTGGGAGGAGACTCAAGGGGAGTCTAAAAATATTGGGAAGGCCAGTTGAGCTAAATGGCCTCCTTCAATGCTGTAAAATACTTTGTAATCGAACCAGCTACTTAGATATTGTAAACAAGGGTGCTTTTCTCTCTCTGTCCCTCAGTCTCTGAGCTTTATCGGTGAAGACTGGCACATTGCGGTCTCTCACTTTAATTTGGAGATATCTTTGGTTTGCTGTACTTGACAACAAATGTTCTCAATTCTGGTCAGTGCTGGCATTGCACGCAATGTCATCTAGTTGTCAAACAGCTGTCAGAGTGTAATCCTGCTGTGTACACACTGTGCTCCCCCGGCTGCAAGAGCAGCAGCATCAGTTTTGGGCTGTATATTGCAATGATGGCTGTGTACACACCAGATCGGAGATTAGAAATGGCTGAGATCCCCAATGGCATCCCTTCTCTGGGATGACAAGGTACAGCTATTCGTACATCCCAGGACACCAACATTTCTCATTGCTTTAACCTTCAACAGTCATATCGTGACCACTTAATTCCTTCACCTGATTGAAGTTATGGGGCTCTGTGATATATTATTCCTCTCCAGGTCCTGCACTATCTGGGCCAGTAGATGCTCACTGCCCTACATGGCTCTGTCAAGAGGCCATTCCAGCTTTCTGAAACTGGACAGCAAGTGTTGGGAGCAGTTTGACTTTGGGTGGGGGTGGCCACATTTTGGTGGGACGTCCCTTCCCCCAGCACGCACAAGTATTCCTCGAGGCACGAGACAATATTTACCAAAGGGAACCAGAGGAAATAATTTTCTACCTAGTTTAGGAAGACTGAGACCCATTGCAACACCTCCACTAGAAATGAAGTCAGATAATGCAGCAGGGACCCTTGAGAACCCTCTGAGACAGTTCATCGACCCAACGGGTCATCAGGACAGGAATGGGATCTTGCCGTTGATTTTGTTTCCTCTCCAGGTGCATGATGATGAGATCATGGTTCTTTTCTTACAGATTTTTCTGGAAGGCTTCGTGCCATATCTGACCCATTTTAGTTTTTCCTCAACTTCAGCCCCGGAATCATACACCTTTAAAGTACAATAAATGTCCGAAAGGGCTTCATAAGAGCATTACTGAATAAAATTTAATACTTATCCACATGAATTACAAAGGATATACGATCCAGGAACAGGTCATTTAGTCCAACCAGTCCAGGCTGCCTATACCCCACACTTGAGCCTCCTCCCATCACTCCTCATCTAAATCTCCCAATTGTAACCATCTATTCTCTTCTCTTTGGGACTGGTGGCCAATGGGGTTGGTTTTAAGGAGCATATTAAAGCAAAAGTGGAAAGATTTGGGGAGGAATTTCCAGCACTTGACACCCAGAAACTGACAATAGTGGAATGATGAAGAGGCTGTAACTGGTGAAGGAGCAATCTCGGAGGACCAAGGGGGGGTTACAAAGAGAAGGAAGGGCTGAGAGCCATGGATGAATTTGAAAAGATGAGAATTTTCAAATTGTGTTAGCAACAGACAGCAAGTCAATGTAGGCCAGCGAATACAGAAGCTGATGCTTGAATGGAACTTGGTGCCAAGTGGGAGACAGCAAGCAGAGTTTTGGGTGAGCTCATGTTTACTCAAGAGACCCACCCCTGGCCCCTTCCCAACCTGCTGCAGGGGAAAGCTTTCTCCCATGTGTCACCTCTAATGAAATCTTAAGCTTATTCTTTATAAATAGAAACATAGAAAAACTACAGCACAAAACAGGCCCTTCGGCCCCACAAGTTGTGCCGAACATATCCCTACCTTCTAGGCCTACCTATAACCCTCCATCCTATTCAATCCCATGTACTCATCCAGGAGTCTCTTAAAAGACCCTATTGAGTTTGCCTCCACCACCACTGGCGGCAGCCGATTCCACTCGCCCACCACCCTCTGTGTGAAAAACTTACCCCTAACATCTCCCCCGTACCTACCCCCCAGCACCTTAAACCAGTGTCCTCTCGTCGCAGACATTTCCACCCTGGGAAAAAGCCTCCGAGAGTCCACCCGATCTATGCCTCTCAACATCTTATATACCTCTATTAGGTCTCCTCTCATCCTACGTCTCTCCAAGGAGAAAAGACCGAGCTCCCTCAGCCTATCCTCATAAGGCATGCCACTCAATCCAGGCAACATCCTTGTAAATCGCCTCTGCACCCTTTCAATCTTTTCCACATCCTTCCTGTAAGGAGGCGACCAGAACTGAGCACAGTACTCCAAGTGGGGTCTGACGAGGGTCTTATATAGCTGCATCATTATCCCCGGACTCCTAAATTCAATCCCTCGATTGATAAAGGCCAGCACACCATACGCCTTCTTAACCACCCCTTCCACCTGCGGGGCCGATTTTAGAGTCCTATGGACCTGGACCCCAAGGTCCTTCTGATCCTCGACAGTACTAAGAGTCTTTCCCTTTATATTGTACTCCTTCATCCCAATTGACCTGCCAAAATGGACCATGACGCATTTATCTGGGTTGAAGTCCAATAGGCTCAATGTCCCCAGGTAATCGCCATTTGAAACACACCTGCCAACACATTTATTCACCCCAGCCTTTATCTACAATCAATAGTGTGTGTAGATGGCTTTTTCAGCTTTCAAAGCACAAGGCATTACTGATCAACTCTGGTCACCCCAACAAACATTGTCTGCAAATATCTCAAAATGTAACAGTTAACATTAGAGATAATCCCAATTCTGAAGAATATTTCATTTCTCATGATGGTGAAACCAATCTGCCAAGAAGTGTATTGTTTCAATCGGATTTCCATAATATTTGGATGAAAGGGAAATTTTGGGAGTTCCTGTAACCCAATCATCTTCTCTAAAGAGAAACAGAAATCTGAAAACCACAGAAACATTCAAACGGGAGCAGTGTTTGCCGTCTGATTTTTAGCAGTGCATCCACCACAACTCCTGAGTTCTTTCCCAGCAGAATCGTAGCTAATTCAACACAATTCACACAAGTGAATCTGTCACTGCTTTTCCACTTCCTATGTGGAGCTCTGGCTGGGGTCCCTCCGAGACAGGCCACTGTCCAAGAGAGAGAGAGTTCCTTCAAGAATCGCTCTGCCAAACAGGGTGAAAAACTGCACTGACCAGGAGAAGATTTCTACTTAAAATCTGATAACCTGACACAGAAGCCAGTGAGAGGGGAAAAAGAGGAGAATGCTTCCAGGCATGGGGGTTCATAGTAACCCAGATAGATTGGAGAAGTATGGCCTATTCTCCTTAGTAAGAGTTTTAACAACACCAGGTTAAAGTTCAACAGGTTTATTTGGTAGCAAATGCCATTAGCTTTCGGAGCCCTGCTCCTTCGTCAGATGGAGTGGATACCTACTCACAAACAAGGCACACAGAGACACAAAATCAAGTTATGGAATACTGATTAGGGCAGAGCAGGCTAAGAGGAGATTTGGTAGAGGTTATGTAATGTTTAGATGATGTAAGTAAAGAGAAATTGGTTCCGTGGCTGAAGGGTTGAAAACCAGAGAACATAGAATTAAGATAATTGGCAAAACAACTGCAGGCAACATTGGAAAATACTTTTGTAACACAATGCGGAGTTATTTATTTATCAGTGTCACAAGTAGGCTCACATTAATACTGCAATGAATTTACTGTAAAAATCGCCTAGATGCCACACTCTGGCACCTGTTCAGGTACACTGAGGGAGAATTTAGCATGGCCCATGCTAAATGAGGGGCATTGAGTTTAAAATTTGGCAAGTCATGTTGCAGCTTTATAGAACCTTAGGTAAGCCGCACTTGGAATACAGTGTTCAATTCTGGTTGCCACACTACGAGAAGGATGTGGAGACTTTGGAGAGGGTACAGAAAAGATTCACCAGAATGTTGCCTGGAATGGAGGGCATTAGCTATGAGGAGAGGTTGGAGAAACTTGGTTTGTTCTCACTGGAACGACAGAGATTGAGGGGAGACCTGATAGAAGTCTACAAGATTATGAGGCGCATGGACAGAGTGGATAGCCAGAAGCTTTTTCCCAGTGTGGAAGAATCAATTACTAGGGGGCACAGGTTTAAGGTGCGAGGGGCAAGGTTTAAAGGAGATGTACGAGGCAGGTTCTTTTTTACACAGAGGATGGTGGGTGCCTGGAACTCGCTGCCGGAGGAGGTAGTAGAAGCAGATACGATAGTGAATTTTAAGGGGTGTCTTGACAAATACATGAATAGGATGGGAATAGAGGATATGGTCCCTGGAAGGGTCGGGGGTTTTAGTTCCGTCGGGCAGCATGGTTGGTGCAGGCTTGGAGGGCCAAAGGGCCTGTTCCTGTGCTGTAATTTTCTTTGTTCTTTGTTCAATGCACCCTAACCAGTACGTCTTTTGGACTGTTTGGCTTTGGAATGTACTGTCTGATAGGGCGGTGGATACAGATTCAATAATGGCCTTCAAAAGGGAATCAGAAAAATATTTGAAGGAGAAAAGAATTCTAGGGAAATTGGGAAACAGCAGGGGAGTGAGTCCTTTGGATTGCTCTCCGGAAGAGCCAGCGTGGACTCGAACATCCAATAGGCCTCCTTTGTATGGTACCATTCTATGATTTTGTAAGCCTTTAATGAGCATTGTCCTTATAAAAGGTTGTCTTGGGCTGATTACAACCGAAACATTAGGTCATGAAGTATTATTCAATATATCAGCATTCAGAACGGCTTATGGAGATTAAGATCTGAATGGAAAAGAACATCTCGGCCTAGCGCCCACTATGAATATGATATGTCTCATATCCGGCCCCATCACTCAATATCCACACTTACACTATGATTCGACATTTAGGCACCTACTAAAGCGTCCACAATCAACAGGAATTTGCATAAATAGCCCTTCAAACGCAGGAGATCCCAAAGCACTATTTTGGGGAGTTCGACCTCGTGTACAATCCCTCAGCTAATGTCAGTAAAACAGCTGATTTGGTCATTACCATGTTACTGTTTGTAAGAACTTACTGTGCACAACTAGCTGCCGCATACTCAAAATTACAACCATTAAAAAATAGTTTATTGGCTGTAAAGTTCCTTTGGAATGTGGAAAGATTGTGAAAGTCACTATGGAAACATCTGTGCAACCAATTTTCTTTCTCGGGTTCCTGAGTTTCATCATCAGTTAAAATCAGCTTTCCCTTTTATTCACGGCCCTTTGTGTATATATTTGACTATTCCATGAGATTTTAAAAATATATGAATTCTTGGGATATCTGTGTCACTGGTAAGGCCAGCATTTATTGCCACTCCAATTTCCCCCGAGACAGTGGTGATAAACCACTTCTTGAATCGCTGCAGTTCATGTGGTGTAGGTACACCCGCAGTGCTGTTAGGGAGGGAGTTCCTGGATTTTGGCCCAGTGACGATGAAGGAACAGCAATGTTGTTCCAAGTCAGGGTGCTGTGTGGCTTGTAGGGAGGCTCAAGACAATAGAGTTCCCATGCACCTCGTGCCTTTGCTTTATAGGCATTAGTGGTCACAGGTGTGGGAGGGGCTCCAGGAGCTGCCGGCCTGCACAAAGCTTGGCTTTGATGCCTTCCCCAGTCAAACAGCCTGTGACATTCCCCATCTCCCATGAAAAGTAACATTTGGAACGAGTGCCAGAGAGCAATTGGTGTCTGCGGAATACCAGCAAGAGTCAGCACTATCAGGAGAGTGAGGGGTCAGAAACAGGCAAAGGGCAAAAAGGTTTTAGTTCCATTGAAGCTACAAGCATGGAAACAGCCAGAGCTCTGAGAGGATTCCAGTAAGCAGATTATTCTGTACAGAAAGCTTCTCATTTTTCAAAAACAATTTCTTGTTTCTAGCAGAAACTGAAGAGGAAATCTTCATTTGGAGAATCTAGAATTCGCGAGAGCTCTCCTTGTGATCCGTTTCTGAAATTGGAATCCTACAAGGATCTGATGTCGGAAATTGTTCTCACACGAGCTGTACAAGGTAACTGTAACCGGTTCTTTCAGAGAGACTCCTTTCACTGCAACACATTGAAAGGTTTAAACGCAGGTTTCTAAAACCCTCGAGGTAAGATCCATCTGCTGGGAACCCAATCTGATAATTATACTTCAGTAAACCATGTTTCACGATGTGATTTAAGTGGATTAGAATCTCAGAGAATTTAACGCTCAACGAAGCAGAGCTCATCGAGCTGCGGAAAAGAATTGCTTCATTTATAGGCTAACCATGTAAAATTCCAGAGCCTTCCCACGACCGTGTGGCGAGGATGCTCATCACAGCATAAAATTGAATTTATTCAATACCTTTGGTGTCCCAATACATCCCTTGTTGGATGTCGACAAGAAGGAACTTCCACTTACAGAGTGTCTTTCACAACACTTAGCATCTCCCCACAGCTAATGAATTCCTTTTTGAAGTGTAGTCATTGTTGTAATTTAGACAGCCAACTTGTACACAGCAAGCTCCCCTAAATGTAGCAATGATTGGGTCATCAGTTCTCATGATGTTGGTTGAGGGATAAATACTGGCCAGTGTGTGGGGTTTGCACGTTCTCCCCGTGTCTGCGTGGATTTCCTCGGGGTGCTCCGGTTTCCTCCAAAGATGTGCGTGTTAGGTGGATTGGCCATGCTAGTTTGCCCCTTAGTGTCCCAAGATGTGCAAGTTAGGGGGATTAGCAGGGTAAATACGTGGAGGTACAAGGATAGGGTCTGGGTGGGACGCTCTGTTGGAGAGTTGGTGCAGACTCAATGGTCCAAATGGCCACCTTCGGCACTGTAAGGATTCTATCATTAGGGTTTTGGATCAATGAGGACAACATCAGTTCTCCAAACGGAATATTTCAAAATGTTGGCATGGATTTGTGTTGAAATATAAATCATTGGGCCTGCTGGGTGTATGGGAGAGTGGAACCAGGTGAGATGGGCGTGAGTTCCTGAGACTCGCCTGAATAACAGTGAGTGGAAGACTTGGTTTGACCGGAGATCCCCAGGGATTAAAGGTTAATCTCCCAGTCACTATGGTGAGAAAAGCCCGGAGGAAACATCATAGGGACATTCTAAAAAGTTTATTTTTACTTTCTTTGCTCCATTTATCTTCTGAGATAAATGTAAAAGATCCCGTCGTACCGTTCTGAGGAAGAGCAGGGAGCTACTTCCTGGTGTCCTGCCTGATATTTATCTCTCATCAATATCACTAAAACAGATGATCTGGTCATTATCACTCATTGTTGTCTGCAAGAGCTTGCTATGTGTGAATTGGCTGTTGTGTTTCGCACATTACAACTGGTTCATTGGTTGTAAAGTGTTTCTTGACGGTCAACTGGCATGACAGGTGCTATAGAAATGCAAAACTTTCCAATGTTTGGTCAATGCTAGAGGAATAGCAGTCCTGCAAAGATCAGCAATAATACTAATGAACGGATATTGTGGCTCAGTGCAGAACCAGTCAGAAAAAGGTTAACCTGTATTATCTCACTTACGGGTTAACAGGGAGGCGATGGCTAATGGAAAGAGCCAACCGTAATGTAGTTTAGTGAGTCTGTCTGTTCAAAGGAATTGAAAGGGGAGAAATTACTGGTCGACGATAGCTGGACATACAGTGACACAGCAACCAGGCAGGAAGGAAAACAAGAAACGCAAACAGGACCTCTCTCTCTCTCAATTGTCTGAAAGCCTCATTACTCATAAATAGTTCCACATTCACACAGATATTCCGGATCTAGCTCCTGCTCCTTTGGCTGAGCCACAGTGTTAAGGGGAAGGTGGATTTGAGAAAGAGAGAGGAATGGTGTTTGACTAACTCTCATTCAGAGTGCAGGATGAGCTTTCTTGCAAGCCACTATAGCTCAGCATGGGGTATCATTAACATCCACATGCCAGCAAGTAATGTAACACACCCCTGCAATGCAGAGACTATGTAACACTCTGCTCTCCAATTTGAGTCATTGCCTCTAATAGACTGGCACACCATTAGCAATTTCAAACCAACTTCTTCAAGTTATTTAATTCAGCAGTGGTGATTCAGTTAGGCTGAGCCTGTGTACCGTGATTGCAGGAGGAAGCAGTCTTATATCTGTGCTACCCACCATATCCACTCCATCTGACGAAGGAGCAGTGCTCCAAAAGCTAATGGCATTTGCTATCAAATAAACCTGTTGGACTTTAACCTGGTGTTGTTAAAACTCTTACTGTGTTCTACCCACCATAGCCAGTCTGTAACAGGCGTGAGTCAGTGTTAGAAATCTCCCCGAGTCAGAAGGTTGTGGGTTTGTACCTCACACGAGAGACTGGGAGCACAAATTGTAGACTGGTGCTTCAGTGCAGTGCTGAGGGGGTGCTGCATTGTCTTTCAGGTGAAACAGGAAATCAAGGCCCTGTTTTTCCTCTCCAGTGGATGCAAAAAGTCCTCTGGCACTATTTCATAGAGTCCCTACAGTGCAGAAGGAGGCCATTCAGCCCATCGAGCCTGCACCGACCACAATTCCACCCAGGGCCTATCCACATGACCCCACCTATTTACCCTGCTAGCCCTCTGACACTAAGGGGCAATTTAGCATGGCCAATCCACCTAACCCCGCACATCTTTGGAGTGTGGGAGGAAACTGGAGCACCCGGAGGAAACCTACGCGGGGAGAATGTGCAAACTCCACACAGTCACCCGAGGCCAGAATTGAACCCGGGTCCCTGGCGCTGTGAGGCAGCAGTGCTAACCACTGTGCCACCGTGCAGGGGAACTCCACTGCACTAACCAACATGTGTCACCCAGACAACATTACTACAACAGATTTCCACATTGTTCTTGGGAGGTTACTGAGCATAATATCATACATTGTATCAGTGGCTACACTTCAAGAGGTTTTTTATTTTGAAACATAGAAACTAGAAGCAGGAGGAGGCCATTCAGCCCTTCAAACCTACTCCACCATCCATTTTGATCATGGCTGATTATCAAATTCAATATCCTGATTTTCCCTCCCCCCCTCCCCCTCCTCCCCCCCTCCCCCCACCCCTCCCCCCAACCACTCCCCCCCCACTCTCTCCCCCCCGCCCCCCACATCCCTTCAGCTCCAAGAGCTATTTGCTGTGAAATGCTTTGGAATGGCTGGAGGTTATGAAAGGCACTATAGAAATGCAAGTTTTTGCCTTCTCAGAGTTGCAAAGTAAAGTTAAAGCAAAGTTTATTTATTAACCACAAGTAAGGTTTACATTCACACTGCAATGAAGTTACTGTGAAATTCGCCTAGTCACCACAGTCCGGCGCCTGTTCGGGTCAATGCCGGAGGTTATGGGTTCAAACACACACCAGGGTTAGAATTTAAAATCTGCGTTGGAGTGGATTGAGGGAGTGCTGCATTGAGGTGCTATCCATCAGGTAACTATCAAACTGAGGGTCTGTCCAAGCGAAAGACTTTGCTTGTAATTTCTCAGACAACACTACAAGAACAATAACTCCGATTTATGCTGCATCTTTACCATTGTGAAATAGCCCGAGGTACCTCGGATGAGGATTATCATTGACATTGAATCACCACAACTCGGTCAAAGAGGTCGATTTTAGGGAATACGGCAACCGAAAGGAGGAGAAGCAACAAGGGTTGGAGGAGGAAATTCAAGAGCTGAGGGTTTAGCCGACTCAAAGCATATCTACCTATGCCAGGGTGAAGGAAATGGGGGAAATCAGAGGAACACAAAAATCAGAGAGTTAAAAAGATTATCGCTTGTTGTAAGATCGTCCTGTGAGTAAATTGGTGACTATATTGATCTCCGTAACACCAGGGGACGTAACTTCGGACCATACTGAATATCATTTATATCATGCAACCTGACTCTGCACTTGGAGATATAATTTGGGGTGTTTGAGAAATCAAAGCACTTTTACTGTTTCATTTCTATCCTGTGCCTCGCCTGGGAAGGCCTCAACTTCCAATAGCATTTGCATGGAGTGTTACACTGTGGCTGCAAAGGGAGGGAGGGAAACAGCAATGAGCCCTAAGTATGTCCTGCATTGTACAGTTTAAACAGGGGCCCACACATCGGAGGTTTAACTGGGAAGCTCATAGCCCATGAGTCAAGAAGTAGGTGTACAGTAATGAGTCCTCAAGCTCTGTAAAATTCCCAGATGGAAAAAAAGGGAAGGCATAGGCACAGCAAGGAGTGCTGCTGTCTATAGCTATCTCCTGCTGCAAAGTCTGCACCTCTGTATTGGATGAGAGTATGCTGTGGTGTCCTCCACAGTCAAGTGGCCTTCCAATCCAATAATTACTTTAACCAGTCTAGCTACCTCGAGGCTGTACTTGAACTCAATGCCTCGATGTGCAGTAACATTGTCAATGTTACCGGAAGTTTATTTGGTATCATGAGCTTTTGGAGCGCTGCTCCTTCATCAGCTAACTCACCTGATGAAGGGGCAGTGCTCCGAAAGCTCGTGATACCAAATAAACCTGTTGGACTTTAACCTGGTGCTGAGAGACTTTTGAAGGTTACAGGAAGGCATGATTGCTGTAACCCAGGAGGTTTTGTTGGTTTGGTGAGTAAGGTGGGGGAGTAAGGCAGGCTTCCATTGACAAACTTGGAAAACACTTTTCCACCACTGGAGTTTTTTGGCAGTGTAGTGATTGTTGTAGTGTAACCACAGCAGCTAATTTCTGCACAGCAAGCTGCAACAAACAACAATGACATAATGACCAGATCAGCTGTGCTAATTGAGAAATATTGACCAGTACACTGGGCAGAACTCCGCTGCTTTTTTCGGAATAGTGTATTGGGTTTTTTTTCATCTGCATAAGACCATGAGACATAGGAGCGGAAGTAAGGCCATTCGGCCCATCGAGTCCACTCCACCATTCAATCATGGTTGATTTCAACTCCATTTACCCGCTCTCTCCCCATAGCCCTTAATTCCTCGAGAAATCAAGAATTTATCAATTTCTGTCTTGAAGACGCTCAACGTCTCGGCCTCCACAGCCCTCTGTGGCAATGAATTCCACAGACCCACCACTCTCTGGCTGAAGAAATTTCTCCTCATCTCTGTTCTAAAGTGACTCCCTTTTATTCTAAGGCTGTGCCCCCGCGTCCTAGTCTCCCCTGTTAATGAGAGGATAGACAGAGCCTCAGTGTAATGTCTCATCCAATAGTTGTCTGTGTGGTACTCCACCCCCAGTTCTGCATTTGATTTTGTGCTCAGGTTTGGGCTTGAACCCATGACTCACTGACTCAAAGAAGAGTGTGTTACCCACCAAGCCACAGCTAACATACAGCCTGGAAAGAAGTTAGCTGTGGGTTTCTGTACGGCAAGAATGTGGCCAGATGTTAAAAAAGTCAAGCCTGCCTGGGAGAATATTACAGATAATCACCAAGCTCATCACAGAATTCCCAAGGATCCTCTCTCTTGTGGAACTGTGCATGATTTGATGTGTTATTTGAAAGACAAAGATCAAGATGTATTTGATTCGAGTCATAGAGGTCTACTGCATGGAAACAGGCCCTTCGGCCCAACTTGTCCATGCCACCCAGTTTTTGCCATTAAGCTAATCCCAATTGCCCGCGTTTGGCCCATATCCCTCTACCCATCTTACCCATGTAACTGTCTAAATGCTTTTTTAAAAGACAAATTTGTACCCACCTCTACTACTACCTCTGGCAACTCGTTCCAGACATTCACCTTGTGTGTGTGAAAAAATTGCCCCTCTGGACACTTTTGTATCTCTCCCCTCTCACCTTAAACCTATGCCCTCTAGTTTTAGACTCCCCTACCTTTAGGAAAAGATGTTGACTATCTACCTTATCAATGCCCCTCATTATTTTATAGACTTCTATAAGATCACCCCTCAGCCTCCTACGCTCCAGGGAAAAAAGTTCCAGTCTATCCAACCTCTCCTTATAACTCAAACCATCAAGTCCCGGTAGCATCCTAGTAAGTCTTTTCTGCACTCTTTCTAGTTTAATAATATCCTTTCTATAATAGGGTAACCAGAACTGTACACTGTATTCCAAGTGTGACCTTACCAATGTCTTGTACAACTTCAACAAGATGTCCCAACTCCTTTTCTTGCTGGTATAGAAATCTTAGGAACAATAAACCTACCCAGTGTCATATCTTCATAAACTTCTCCAAAGGTGATGTATTGCCTTAGAGCAGTGTCTATTGTGTGTTGACAAGTCATTTTGTGCACACCAAGATGGCAAATGTTCAACAAGCCTGGTTTTTGATGGCCAAGGGAAAAAAACATTGGTCAGGGTAATCTGTGTGGAGTCTGACATTCTCCCCGTGTCTGCGTGGGTTTCCTCCAGGTGCTCCCATTTCCTCCCACAGTCTGAAGATGTACGGGTTAGGTTATAAGACCATAAGACATAGGAGCAGAATTAGGCCACTTGGCCCATCAAGTCTGCTCCGCCATTCAATCATGGCTGATATTTTTCTCATCTCGATTCTCCTGCCTTTTTCCCATAACCCCTGATCCCCTTATTAATCAAGAACCTATCTATCTCTGTCTTAAAGACACTCAATGACCTCGTGGCCATGTGAAATTGACTGTTAGTGCCAGGGGGGATTGTTATCGGTGCAGGCTTGATGGGTTGAATGGCCTCCTTCTGCACTGTAGGGATTCTATGATTCTATGAATCTCTGCTCTTCAACAAATAAAGTGGGACCTTCAAACCCTGCCTGAATGGGCAGAGAGGGAAATTGCTGTTCCATG
Source organism: Mustelus asterias (assembly GCF_964213995.1). Classification (NCBI taxonomy): domain Eukaryota; kingdom Metazoa; phylum Chordata; class Chondrichthyes; order Carcharhiniformes; family Triakidae; genus Mustelus; species Mustelus asterias. The sequence continues at coordinate 39,347,812 of NC_135827.1, forward strand.
GCCTCCAATCCAGATTTTAAAGTCCACAGTTTGGAAGGAATAGGGAAGATACAGGCACAGCAAGGAGTGCTGCTGTCTATTGCTATTTCCTCTTGCAAAGTCTGCACCTTTTTATTGGATGAAACAAAACTGTGATGCCTTCCACAGTCAAATGGCTTTCCAACCTTCAGCCAAGAACAACAAATTCTTCAAATTTCTCTTCAAATTCCAACGAGGAGTAAATATCGTTCCATTATTGGCTTCAGTTCATAGAATCCCGCAAGTGCAGAAGAGGCCATTCAGCCCACTGTGTCTGCACCGGCTCTCTGACCGAACATCTTACCCAGGCCCTCTCCCTTAGCCTATCCAAACATTTACCATGACTAATCCACCTAACCTGCACACCTTTGGACTGTGGGAGGAAACCCACACAGAGAACATGCAGACTCCACACTATCACCCAAGGCTGGAAGCAAACCTGGGTCCCTGGAACTATGAGGCAGCAGTGCTAACCACCGTGCCTCCACCGTGCAATTTTTTGTGTTCCCAGCTCTGGAATTTGTTCCCTAAACTTCTCAACTTTTTGTCTTTTTTTCAGATGCTCCTTAAAATCTACCTCTCTAACCAAGGTCACCTGTCCTAATATCTTCTTATGAGGCTCATTGTCGGATCAGATTTGATAACATTCTTGAGGATAGGTTGAGGGAGCTCGGTCTTTTCTCCTTGGAGAGACGTAGGATGAGAGGAGACCTAATAGAGGTATATAAGATGTTGAGAGGCATAGATCGGGTGGACTCTCAGAGGCTTTTTCCCAGGGTGGAAATGGCTGCTACAAGAGGACACAGGTTTAAGGTGCTGGGGAGTAGGTACAGGGGAAATGTTAGGGGGAAGTTTTTCACACAGAGGGTGGTGGGCGAGTGGAATCGGCTGCCGTCAGTGGTGGTGGAGTTAAACTCAATAGGGTCTTTTAAGAGACTCCTGGATGAGTACATGGGACTTAATAGGATGGAGGGTTATAGGTAGGCCTAAAAGGTAGGGATATGTTCGGCACAGCTTGTGAGGCCGAAGGGCCTGTTTTGTGCTGTAGTTTTTCTATGTTCTAAGTGCCTTGGGATGTTTTATTACATTTCAAGGCGCTATATAAATGCAAGCTATTATTGGTGTGGCGGACAGAGGGGTGGAACGTCAGGAATATTATTTTTAATTGATGATTGAAATAAGCCAGTTACAAAAAATATTCAGCAACCCTTTGTGAGGGGGATCTCGATGTGAAACATAATTAGCAACGAACAAAAATCTCACAACAGTCCTCCCCTGCTGTCAGTAAAAAGTTTTCATTCTTCTTGGTGGCTGAGGTGAATGCCTGATATTTAATTGCTTGTCATTAAAAGGCTCTTTGAAAAGTGTGAAAAGACAGATGTAGAATTTCTCACCTTTATCAGCACGTTTATCTTTCACTGCTTAATTGGCAGGGGACTATAGGCATTCTGGTTAGTATTCATGAGTAATTAAATCAGGCTCAACTACAGCCTGCTGAGGCATCTCTGCAGGTGCTTCTCATCTCCTTCCCATTGTTTTGTCTGCCAAAGATCTCTGGACTTGCTGAAAGAAAGAAAGGAGAGAAGAGAGGGTGGGGGAGGGTTTGATTAGTGCAAATATTTGATGTTTTTACAATGTGACAAGGTTTCCAAGCCAGTGGACCAAATAACAATCTGACACTCTAAAAGCAGCCGTCAAAACAGGCTTGGTTTACAGACCCTTGGCGCTCCTTTATCCATCAGGGATCCAGTCTGGAGAAAGAGCCCTGTTAGTACAATCGATTGTCTCCAAGCGAGTTCCTGCTGCTCCGAACTGAATCCTAAATTTGCCAATCGGCCCCCAGGCTTTCAACCAAGGCTGCATTTACAGGGAAGCTAGATAAACACCCCAGGCAGACGGAAATAGATGGAAATGCTGATAGGGTTGGATAAAATCAGGTAGGAGGTGGCTTCTGGCGAACATAAACAGCAGATCTCCCACTCCACCTGACGAAGGAGCAGCACGCTCCGAAAGCTAGTGGCGTTTGCTACCAAATAAACCTGTTGGACTTTAACCTGGTGTTGTTAAACTTCTTACAACATAAACAGTAGCATAGGCCAAATTGCCTTGGAACATGAGAAGGCCATTCAGCCCATCAAACTAGCCCTGCCATTCATCTAGATCAAAGGGTCATCTGGACTTGAAACATCAGCTCTTTTCTCTCCTTACAGATGCTGCCAGACCAGCATTTTCTCTTTTGGTTTCAGATTCCAGCATCCGCAGTAATTTGCTTTTATTCATTTAGATCATGGCTGCTCTGTATCTTAATTAGGGAGGTCTGATTGGCAGGATGGAGTCCCGCAGGGGTCTATGTTGGGGCCTCAACCTTTTACAATTTACAGCAATGGCTTAGATGAGAGGGGCGAAAGCACGGTGGCTAAATTCGCAGATGACACAATGGATAGGAAAATATATTGCTAAGAGGACACGGAGGTTGCAGACGGATATAGATAGGGTGAATGAGTGGGCAAAAATCTGGCAGATGGAGTTTAATATGGGAAAATGTGAAGTGATTCACTTTGGCAAGAATAGAGTATTACTTAAATGAAGAACAGCTGCAGAATTCCAAGGTGCAGAGAGATCTGGGTGTTTTAGTGAGTGACTCACCAAAATTTAGTGTGCAGGTGCAGCAAGTAGTTAAGGCAGCTAATGGGATGTTATCCTTTCTTACAATTGAACATAAAAGTAAGAATGTTATGATACATGGCATTGGTGAGACCACATCTCAAATACTGTGTGCAGTTTTGGTCTCCTTAATTAAGGAAGGGTGTAAATGCTTTGAAGATGGTTCAGGGGAGGTTTACTGGGTTAATAATTGGAATGAGCAGGTTATCTTATGAGGAAAGGTTAGACAGACTGGATTTAGAAGAGTGAGCGGTGAATTGATTGAAGTCTATAACATCCTGAATGGTCTTGACAAGGTGGATGGGGAGGCGATGGCCCAGTGATATTGTCGCTAGCCTATTAATCCAGGAACTCAGCCAATGTTCCGAGGACCGGGGTTCGAATCTCGACACGGCAGATGGTGGAATTTGAATTCAATTTTTTTTAAATCTGGAATTAAGAACCTACTGATGAAACCATTGTCGATTGTTGTAAAATCCCATCTGGTTCACTAATGTCTTTTAGGGAAGGAAATCTGCCGTCCTTACCTGGTCTGGCCTACATGTGACTCCAGAGCCACAGCAATGTGGTTGACTCTCAATTGCCCTCTGAAATGGCCCAGCGAGCCATTCAGTTCAAGGGCAATTAAGGATGGGCAATAAATGCTGGCCCAGCCAGCGACACCCATGTCCATGAATGAATTTTTTAAAAATGTGGAAAGGATATTTCCTCTTGTGGGGTAGTCTAGAACTCGGGGGCAGAGTTTTAAAATTAGGGGTCAGCTTGTTCAGGACAGAGATGAGGAGAAATCTATTCTCATGGAGAGTTGTGCATCTTTGGAACACTTTGCTTCAGAAGAAGGTGGAGGCAGGGTCACTGAATATTTTTAAGGGCGAGGTAGATAGATTCTTGTTGGGCAAGGGATCAAATGTCATTGAGGGTAGATGGAAAAGTGGAATTCAAAACAGATCAGCCATGATCTTATTGAATGATGGAGCTGGTCAAATGGTCTATTCCTGCTCCTGTTTTGTGTGTTTGTATGCTCCATTGACTCACCTTGGTTCCACAACCCTTAATACTCTTCTGTAATGGAGTCCATGAATCTCAGTCTTTAATTGTCATTCCCCCACCCCGCCCCCAAATCAAGCCTCAATAGCTATTTGAGGGATTGGGTTCCACCATGTTGTGTGAGATGTGTATCTGTGCTGTAAATTCTATCACTCTTAGTGGACCTAATCTTTGCAACCTAGGCCAACAAGGTGTTATTCTCATCATTCCCTAACCCATTTTCTCACCCAGAGCTTCCTCCCTCTCTTGGGAAGTTGCTGTGTCATGTTGAGATATAGTTCCATGGGCCCCAAAGCCAGATTCCAGTTCTGTTCCCAACTGTCCATTGTTCAAATGTGCATCTAGGCAGTGACTGCTCATACAACTTCTCAAAGAAATATAAATACTTTACAGACACAGAAAGGGCCATCCAGCCCAACTGGTCTGGGCTGTTCTTTATGCTTCGCATTAATCTCCTCCCACCCCATTTCATCACATCCTATCAGTATATTCCTCTGTACTTTTCTCCCTCGTGTGTTTATCCAGCTACCCATTCAAAGCACCTACAATATTCACCGCAATCACCCCCTGTGGTAGCATGTTGCTATTCTCCCCACTTTCTGTGCAAAACACGCCAGATTTATTAATGACTATCTTAGAATTATGGTCCCCAGTTCTGACCTTACGCACAACATCTTCTCTATGCCTAGCTTATCAAATTCTCTAATTGGCCAGGATTTTCCAGCCTTTCACACCCCGCTGCCTGCAAGCGAGGATGGAGAATTTGGCGCTCAGCCAAGTCTTCGTTCACTGCAGCAGGACCGGAGAATCCCACTGGCATGAACAACCGGAAAATCCTGGCCATTATCCTTAAGACTTCTAGAGGTTGTCTCTAAAACTTCTCTTTTCTTTTCAGCCTTTCTCGAAAGTTATAACATTTCAATTCTGGTATCGCTCTTGTAAATAATTTTCACAACTTCTCCTGTGCCTCTATGGAAACTAGAACTCTTCCAGATGAGCCTTGGAGGTAATAGGTGACTGAGTCATAGAGGTCTACAGCCCAGAGAAAGGCCCTTTGGCCCATTGGGTCACATCTTTAGGGAAGCATTAAAGCCAAAACCAATCTTCTCCCCTGAAACAAGATACACTCTCCAATGGGGGAATCAAACCTTTGGCCATTCTGGAAAATCTCAGCAGGTTGACATCATCTGTGGGAAGAGAATAGGGCCAACATTTCAAGTCTAGATGACCCTTCGTCAGAGCTCTGGTCATCATGGTCAGCTCTAACGAAGGGTCATCTAGACTCGAAACGTTGGCTCTATTCTCTCCCCACAGATGCTGCCAGACCTGCTGAGATTTTCCAGCATTTTCTGTTCTTGTTTCAGATTCCAGCATCCGCAGTATTTTGCTTTTGTCTTTGGCCATTTTGGTCTGTGAGCCTTGGTTCACATTACTGAGTCCTTGTGCTTTCATCAATGCCACAATAGCCTTTTCCTCAGTGACAGCATTTTAAAAATTCATTTGTGGGACATGGGCATCACTGGCCGGGCCAGCATTTATTGCCCATCTCTAATTGCCCTTGAACTGAGTGGCTTGCTGGGCCATTTCCGAGGGCAGCTGAGAGTCAACCACATTGCTGTGACTCTGGAGTCACATGTAGGCCAGACCGGGTAAGGACAGCAGATTTCCTGCACTTAGTGAACCAGATGGATTTTTCCAACAATCGGCAATGATTTCATGCTCATTAGTAGATTCTTAATTCCAGATTTTTAAAAATTGAACTCAAATTCCACTATCTGCCATGGTGGGATTCAAACCCGGGTCCCCACCTCTTAGTCGAATGATCCCACTCTGGTTCTGAATTCTGAATGCTTATCCAGTAGAATCCATGTATTTGGTGAGTTAAACTTCTCCGCTCAATTAGACCAGTGACCAACATTTGGATTGATATAGCAGCACCTGTGTAAATGCTACGCAATGGCGGACAACTCCAAACACCGGACAAGCCAACTAAACACTGCGAAAGAGTGATACACTATTGGTGGGTGTCATATTTTGGATGAAATGTTAAATCAAGCTTCCATCTGCTCCCTCAGGTCAATGTAAAACGTTCCAGGTCACTGTTTAAGAAGAAAAGCAGGGGAGTTCTTTCTGATGTCCTAGCTAATATTTATCCTTCAACCCACATCAACACAACAGAATATCCAGCCAAGCCCACACTGCTGTTTTGGGAGCTTTCTGAACACAAACCCGCTGCCACATTTCCTACATTAACAACTACACTTCACTGGCTATAAAACACTTTGAGATGTCTTGAGAACATGGTGGCACAATGGTTAGCACTGCGGCCTCACAGTGCCAGGAACCCCAGGTTCAATTCCGGTGACTGTCTGTACAGAGTTTGCACATTCTCTCTGTGTCTGTGTGGGTTTCCTCCGGGTGTTCCCGTTTCCTCCCACAGTCCAAAGATGTGCAAGTTAGGTTGATTGGTCATGATAAATTGCCCTTTAGTGTCATGTGGGATTACGGGGATGGGACCTGGGTGGGATTGTTGTCGGTGCAGGCTCTATGGGTCAAATGGCCTCCTTCTGCTCTGTGAAAGGCACTACATAAATGCAATTCCTTTCTTTCTGCACTTTAAACAGAAATAGCAACATTTTCATGAAGAAATTATATAATAATATAACCATAGCAATGAAAGAAACCCTCACGCGGAGTGAACAAATGTTTGTGCAGGTCTCTGAGGTGAAGGTAATATGAAGCAGGGGAAATAAAAACTGTCCTGTCTGAACCTGGACAAATGAGATTGTGTGGTGATGCTCTTTGCGTCTTCCAAAGCTAATGCAATTTGCACCACAGCTGTCAAATCTGTATGAATTTTAGATTCCTATCGAGCTCCAAGCTCCTCCCAGGTGTATGGATAATGAGGTCAGTCAGTCAGTGGATGAAAGGCAGACAAAGGTAGAGGAATATTCTCCCTGGTTTCTGTATCTCCTGACCTCACGCCTCTTACTATTGGTCTCTCCTGTGTCAGTACTTGTCGGTCTCTGTCTTTCTGCCTCACATCTTCCAGTTCTTTATCCCGCTCTCTGCCACAGTTCAGTCAGTCTCTCTTTTGCTATCTGTTTCCATTGCTTTGTTCCCTTTCCCACTCTAGTTTTCTTTCTCTCATTTGTCCATCTCCGTTTATCTCTCTGCTTCTCACTTTCGCTATATTTGTCTCCCTCTCAGCCTTATTGCTCTCTTTCCCCAGCTCACTCCCTCTCTCTGTCCATTACTCATTCTTGTTTTCCCAGCATCAGCCTCTCTCTCTCTGTCACAGCTGTTCCTTCACCCTGTCTTCCTGCCCTCTGCCTTGCCCTCTTCCACTCTTTGCCCCAGCACTCAGCCCTATCTCTCCCATTCCCATCTCCCCAAATTCCCTGAAGGATCTCTCACAACATTCTGTCATAGAATCCCTACAGTATAGATGGAGGCCATTCAACCCATCGAGTTGGTACTGACCATAATCCCACCCAGGCCCTATTCCTGTAACCCCACACATTTACCCTGCCAAACCCTCCGACACAGGGTCAATTTTAGCACGGCCAATCAACCTAACCTGCGCATCTTTGGACTGTGAGGGGAAACCGGAGCACCCGGAGGAAACCCACGCAGACACGGGGACAACATGCAGACTCCACACAGACAACGACCAAGGCTGGATTCGAACTAGGGTCCCTAGCGCTGTGAGGTAGCAGTGCTAACCACTGTGCCACCATGTTGCCCGACTTGTCTCTTTTACCTCTGAGTGAAAAGGTCACAAATTCAAGTCCCACTCCAAGGACCTGTGCACAAGAGCTATGCTGACACAGCTAGCACAGCCCTGAGGGAGTGCTGCACTGTTGGAGGTGCCTTTCTGACAGACATTAAATCGAGAACCTGCCTGGCCTCTCAGGTGGATGTAACTATTTCACAGGCAAGTGCTGACCAATATTTATTCTTCAAACAACATCACTAAAAAAACAAATTATCTGCTCATTATCACATTGCTGTTTGCGGAACCTTAAGGACAACCTGAATAAGTACAATCAGGGAGAAAATAACTGAAGGATATGCAGACAGGGTCAGGTGAAGAGAGCTGGGTGAAGGCTCAACTGGAGCATAAACGTCAGATGGACCAAATGTCCAATCTGGGTGCCGCAAATTGTCTGCAGTTTTAATCGTGAGCAGACAGGAGAACAAAGGCACATTAGCAAACCTCTCCAAAATGGTGGTTAACATGAAGCAACCTTTCACCTGCACTGTTAGTGGGCAGCGGAATAACAGCTGTTCAGTCAGTGGAAATGTTACTCCGCTGAAGCATTTTACTTTCAGGCCTGAACTCTGATTGACAGTCAACTTTAATACCCATCATTAATGCACAATAGCGACTGGCTTGAACCAAATTATTGTAATTATGCAAATTATTATAATTATTTTAAGTTTCAGATTGTTTTATAACAGCTATAAGGAACTCCAAATTGGGGGCTGTCAAAGTCCTTGTATTATTGTCGTTCAACAGCATTAATTTAGTGAGTGCAAATATGAGTTATATAATTGGTGGCTTCTGTTTTCCAGGATTGTTACTTTTTAAAAAAATGCACAAATCCCAATGGATAAAATTCCTCTGGTGACAGTTTCATCCAATGGATACAAGCTGCGTGATATCAATTCGAGCCAATTACCACCGGATGGGAGTGCGTTATATTCAGGATAAAGGAAGAAGCTGAAATACGTTACACACCAGCTAACAGACAGTCTTGGTGTGTTACACACACATACATGTTACCATAAGATACAGGAGCAATCTGCTGCCATCAGACTTTTGACGGACCTACCTCGCATTAAGTTGATCTTTCTCTACATGCTTGCTATGACTGTAACACTACATTCTGCACTGTCTGCTTTCCTTCTCTATGAACAGTATGTTTTGTCTGTATAGTGCGCAAGAAACAATACTTTTCACTGTATACTATTACATGTGACAATAATAAATCAAATCAAGCCATTCGGCCCATCGAGTCTGCTCCGCCATTCAATCATGGCTGATAAGTTTCTCATCCCCATTCTCCCGCCTTTTCCCCGTGACCTTTGATTCCCTTACCAACCAAGAAGCTATCTATCTCTGCCTTCGATATACTCAATGACCTGGCCTGCACAGCCTTCTGCAGCAACGAATCCCATAGATTCACCACCCACTGGCTGAAGAAATTCCTCCTCACCTCGATTCTAATCGCCCCTTTACTCTGAAGCCGTGCCCTCGGATCCTCGTCTCTCCGACCAATGGAAACCTCTTCCCCACGTCCACTCTATCCATGTCTTTCAGGACACATACATAACATTCTGCTCGTTAAACACGTTGCCAGCCTGGGCTCAGACTGAATCAGAAGGTTACGGGTTCAATCCCATTCTGGAGACTTATGTGCGTAACCCAGGCTTACACTCCAGTGCGGCACTGATGGAGTGCTACACTCTCAGGGGCACCATTTTTCAGATGAGACGTTAAGCCAGGGACCTCGTCTGCACCCTCAAGTGGACATAAATGATTCCATGACACTAGAGGTGGATCTTTTCTCCCAATATTTATTCCTCAATCAGTACAGAAGTCTGATTATCTGGTTGTCCAGCTATCCCGTTGCTGTTTGTGGGATCTCCTCGTGTAAACCGGCGGTTAAATTTCCTATGTTACAAAAGTGACTACATTTCGAAAGCGGTTATTGTGAAGGATCGACGTCGATCTGGGAAATTGGGAATATTACCATAACACAAAATCTAAGAGTGAGACAAAGGGATACAGGTTCAAACTAGAAAACGGTAAATTTAGTACAAATCTAACATCCATCATCATAATTTGCCACAATCCTGACTACTGAACTGATAAAGCCCTGGTGAAGGATAAAGAATTAAATTATCCCCAACAATCGCATTAATCAAGGAACTGATTTCAGACAGGGATGAGATGAGTGAACACTTCGAAAAGTATCAGCTAATCACGGACATTCAGCACTTTTATTTAAAATTGTAAATCGATTTTACCCTCTCTGGATCAGCACTGCCTTACACCTGTGACTTTTTAGTCGCTTTATTTCAATTACTTCCCAGGATTTACCGTTTGAAATTTAAATTCATAAATTGAGTTAATCCGGTATTGCCTCCTCAGTCCCGGTCCCCAATGCTTCCTGCTAATTTTTCCCACTTGGAATTTCAGCGGAATTCGGCATTCACCCCAACCCCTCCCCCACCAGCTCACACCCCCCAAACAGTCACCTCACTCCTCCCCACTGGCTCACACCCCCTAACTCTAACCCCCACACCCCTTACCCTTCCCCCACTAGCTCAACCACCCCCTAATGCTAACTCCACCCCCACAACCCGAACCTCACACCCCTTAACACTAACCCCACACCTCACCCCTCCCCATTGGTTCACATCCTGTAGCTCTAAACCCACCCCCCCCACCCCTCCCCCATTGTCTCACACTCCCTGACTCTAACCCCGTCACCCTGCCCCTCTCCAACTGTCCCACATCCTTGAATCTTAATTCACCTCCACTCCACATTCTAGCCCTCCCCCACTGACCCACAGCCCCTAACCCATCCCAAACACCCCCCCGACCCCTCGGCACCCAACTCACCATCCAGTCTCTGACCTCCACCTTAACTCCCCTCTTTTCCCAATAATTTTAAAGGTTTCTGTTGCATCAATATTTTTTAAAAAAGCATTCTCCAGGCAGATGAGTGTCTTTGGGAAGGTCAGCATTCATTTCTCATCCCTATCGCCCACCTTCATCTTCTGGAACTGCTGCAGTCCATCTGGTGTAGGTACACCCACAGTGCTGTTAGGGAAGGAGTTGCCGGATTTTAACCCAGAACAGTGAAGGAATGGCAACATAGTTCCAAGTCAGGGTGGCGAATGGAAGGGAACTTGCAGGTACTGATGTCCCCTTGACCTTCTAGGTGGTAGAGGTCACAGGTTTGGAAGTTCCTATAGGAGACTTGGTGAGTTGCTGCAATGCATCCTGTAGATGGTACACACTGCTGCCACTGTGTGTTTGTGGTGGAGGGATTGAATATTCAGGGTAGGAGATGGGGCACTGACCAAGTGGTCTGTTTTGTCCAGAATTGTGTTGTATGTCTTTGGTGTTGTTGGAGCCATCCCTATAATCACTCTGAATGGCATAACCAACACATAACCAGTATAACCAACACATAACCAGCATAACCAACACATAACCAGCACATAACCAGCATAACCAGCATAACCAGCATGATTTGCTCAATTAACCAAGTTGCTTTGCTCAAATACTTTACAGGGAGGAAATTCTACCAATTATAAATCAACTAAATTGCTCGGATTATTTTTGCCAGAGCTACCAATCAGGAACTCACAACTTCTACAAAACTAATCAATCAAGTCTTCTGCTCATACCCAGGAAGGTGCAGTTGAGGATTATCGTATCAGACCAGTTATGATCTCATTGAATGGCGGAGCAGGCTCGATGGGCCAAATGGCCTGCTTCTGCTCCTATGTCTTATGGTCGAACCTACCATCTCCCTTTCTTCTGGAAGTATCTTCAATTAAAACATAAGAAATGGATTTACAGAGAAATCAGAGGGTGAGAATCGGAGAGAAAGAGGGCGAGAGTCAGAGAGAGAGAGAGAGAGGGTGAGATTCTGAGAGAGAGTGCAAGCGAGTCAGAGAGAGAGAGTGCAAGTGAGAGCGAGAGGAAGTGAGTGAAAGGAAATGAGTGAGAGGAGGTGAGTGAGAGTGAATGCATCCGAGGGTAGAGTATGATTGAGTGAGTATGTGGGACAGAGTGCGAGTCAGAGAAGGGGAGAGGTAAAGAGGGTGTGCGAGAATGGAAGTGAGAGGAAGTGAGTGAGAGTGAGAATGTGTGAGAGAGAGTGCCAGAGCAAGTTTGAGATCAAGTACAAAGCTACAATTATTTCAGCAAGGGTTTCTGGGTTCAGAATTTGATTGATAGTTTAAAGAGATTATTAAAGGATTAGCTTTCGTTAGTACGGGGTGCGAATAGAAGTAAGTTTGTTTTTGTCAAAGGTTAATCTCTTGAGAAGAATTAAAAGCTTTGAATGGTTTTCATGAATGGGAGTTTTTTCACAATCAAGTGTGAATGAGTAAGAGCATTAGAAGTTTATTTTTTTCATCTCTACATGGCTCCTGAAGGTGAGTGGGTATGTAGGTGGCATGGGGTATGGGAGGCATTGGAGTGGGTGGGAGGCATGAATTGTCCTGGAGGTGGTGGGCGTAAGTGTGCATGGAGGGTGGGTAGGCAGGAACTGAGGGGGCATGAAGGGTGAGGGCCTCCTAATCAGCAAACCGCGACACTCGCCCACCCCTTGGCTGCCCAGTATCTGCTTTCAGGATTGATAGGCCTGGCCCTATCCCACCGCTCCACTCTGTGGAGTGAAAATTGGTTCTAACAGGGCCCTTTAAACAGAGTTAGAAAATGTCCTGACCCAAGCTATCCACGTCAGTCGTGAAAATCCGGCCCTGTGTATGAAGCTGAGAGAAAGAAACTGAGTGAATAAGTGAGTGTATGTGGGAGTGAGAGAATATGTGATCAAATGTGAGAGTGTGTGAAACTGTCTGTGAATCTGAGCTGTGTAGGGGAGAGTGCGAGTCTGAAGGTGTGTGACTACAAGGCTGTGTGAGTGAGAGAGTGAGAGAACGTGAGCATAAGAGTGCACAGGTACGTGTGGAATGAGAATATTAGCTTCCACTCACTTGTGACAAAAGTCCAATACAAAAGTCTGAGATCACATACCTACCAACTCAAGAACAGCTTCTTCCCTGCTGTCATCAGACTTTTGAATGGACCTACCTCACATTAAGTTGATCTTTCTCTACGTCCTAGCTATGACTGTAACACTACATTCTGCACCCTCTTCTTTCCTTCTCGATGAACGGTATGCTTTGCCTATATCGCGCGCAAGAAACAATACTTTTCACTGTGTGTTAATACATGTGACAATAATAAATCAAACGTGTGGAAGAACACTATCCACAATGCAAATATTTCAACAATTCATGGACAAGACAGTCCAAATTAAGGTTGAAGGAAATTGCAGCAACATTTGGGGAGTGCTTCAAGTTCACTTGTGAAAGGCGAAGAGACAGGCACTGATGTGAATTCACGCAGAAATCACATAAGAAAAAGGTTTGCATTTATATAGCACCTTTCACAACCGCAGGATGTCCCAAAATGCTTCAAGCCAATGAAATACTTTTGAAATGCAACTAATTCTGTAATGTAGAAAACACCTCAGCTGATGTGGAATTCACCATTTCTCCAATTGCAATTTCCACTGAATTGTGACTCACCTTAAACCAACTCTTCCTATCACCTTCAGATACGGTGCAGGTAAACAGATTTGAAAGTGGGAGATAGGTGAGGACAGATTAATGTTGATAACATCACTTTTTCTTTATCTAGCGACAGGAGTGGCGCATTGTTCTGGTGAATAAGGATGAGAGTAAAGGATAAGAGTGGGAGATAAGGATAAAACGGATATGGATAAGGGATAGGGAGAATTGCAGCTCACTATTCTACTCAACCAATTATCATCACATTGAAATCAAAATGCAACAGGCGGGCACATTAACCCCCCAACATTGACCAGGCACTGAGGTTGGCCTTTATTTTAGCATCTTCACATCATAAAAGATAGCAGAGAATGCAATGGACTTGGCAGTCAGGATCTTCTGACTGGCGTTTTAATACCACTTTTAACACAAAATAAAGAGCACACACTTACAGGTGGAAACGCAACCTGGACAAAAGCATAATGTCTTCTATTTATACAGAGCCTTTAATTTAGAAAACAATTCGGAGTTCTTCAAAGAAGCATTATCAGGTCAAATTTGGCGTTGAGCCACTTTACAAAACATTGGGGCTGGTGACAGAAAGCTTGATCAGACTGATAGTTAAGTTTATTTATTCATGTCACAAGCAGGCTGACGTTAACACTGCAATGAAGGTACTGTGAAAATCCCCTAGTCGCCACACTCTGGAGCCTGTGGTAGATTTTAAGGAGTGATGTAAAGGAGAATGAAAGAAGGAGTGAGGCGGAGAGGTTTAGGAGGGAATTCCACAGCTTAGGGCCCAGGCAGCTGAAGGCACGGCCGCCAGTGGTGGACTGATTAAACTTGGGGATTTGCAGGAGTCAGAATTGGTGGAATACACAGATCTGGTTGCAGAGCTGTAGAGAGTAACCAAAGATCGAGAGTTCGCAAAGAGGTCAATGTCCAGCTTCACACAGGAACAGCAACCACCCTGACAGCGAGCACCCCAGAAACTCCTGTGCCTTCAGCACAGGAGTTAACATTCATTTAAATTTTTTTTGTACAAGACTCCAGGCCTCAGCACACAGCTGAGATCAGCTCCAGAAATACACTGACATTTTTTGGTTTGAGAGATAGGTCTTCCCTTAGAGATTCTAGCATCCCTTCACTGAAAACTGACTTGGCAATATAAACAGAAAACCACCACTGTCATTGTGAAACTAGTATTCAGTAACTTGATGTTGTGTCTCTGTGCACTGTTAGAGAACAGATTTTCACTCCATCTGACGAAGGGGCAGCGCTCCGAAAGCTTATGGTATTTGCTACCAAATAAACCTGTTGGACTTTAACCTGGTGTTGTGAGACTTCTTATTGTGAAACCAGGACATGGCCTATTATTTAGAAGTTGTAGTGTAGTCATCCAGGTAGTAGAGAAATAAGAGTTTACGTCTGAACAATGGCCCTATTGGATTGCACCAATTGCAACAACTTGCAAATAAATAATTCATACTTAGAAAAGATAAACAACTCTTTGGCGACAAAAACGTTTTAAAAATATTAATGAGAGATTCATTGATAATTTAAGGGCAATTAAGGATTGAGAGATGTAAATATGATTAATTAACTCCTTTATACAACAGATGCTGTACTTTGATTCAATGTTGAGTATACCTGAAATGAATCAATAACAGTAGATACAGAATATCCTCTGTCACTGTAACTAACTAGATGAAGAGGGAAAATGCTGTGTGATTATAACCAAGCCTTGCATATTCAATGTACAATCTTCCACAATCTCATCAGTAATATTTCCGATGAATAATCTCATATATTTCGATTCGTTCTCCATTAGGGTTATCAATACCAACTCTGGTTGGATGCATTCCTAGAAGTTTCAACACATGATCTTCCACTGCCCTGCCCCATTGGTCGTTCCCCCCCTTGCATTGCCCTTCTTCCCATACAATTAGATAGCAAATACGATCCCCGTTGGAGGATTCTTGACTTTCAAAGAGTCTTCCCGCACCATTTTGAATATTTTCATAATTCGGAAATAGAAATTAGCAAAGAAAAGCACAGTATATTTTATTGTCTGGGTTTTTATCAGAAACAACGCCCTCGAGATTATTCTTCAATTCCCAGAGGTACGAGACCAAATCTAGAGAGTTGGTAACACTGACCTCAACATCTAGACTGTTGGTAACACTCACAGCAAACCTCCTTCATTCTCATTGTAATGGTGAAATGGTTTGAATGTTACCATAAGGGTGGCACGGTGGCACAGTGGTTAGCACTGCTGCCTCACAGCGCCAGGGACCCGGGTTCAATTCCGGCCTTGGGCGACTGTGCTGAGTTTGCACGTTCTCCCAGTGTCAGCATGGGTTTCCTCCGGGTGCTCCGGTTTCCGCCTACACTCCAAAGATGTGCGGGTTAGGTAGGTTGGACATGCTAAATTGTCAGGGGAACTAGCAGGATAAATATGAGGGGTTATGGGGATAGGGCCTGGGTGGGATTGTGGGTGGTGCAACTTGATGGGCCAAATGGCCTCCTTCTGCACTGTAGGGATTTTATGATAAGAACTCTACAATTGCATGACAAGGGAAAAACATTTTCAAGATATATTTGACATGTTGTCTGATACTGAAAGGTTCTGTAGACGAAGGAATGATGTTCCATTATAAACACCCAATCAAGCAGGAATGACAAGGGGTCTTTAAAGAGTTCTTTACAGACTACAAGAAAATGGCCTTGTTCTTTAAAAAAGTGGTAAGGAGCTTCTAGAATGTTCTAGCCCAGTTCTCACAAAGCAGGGAATGTTTCCAGATTCCAAGGAAGCCAACATCAGAAACAATGTCAAAGCCTCCAAGCAATAGCCCCCAGCAGCTTTGCGATCTTCTACACAAGTGGTGACTTGCTGTGGATGTACATAAGAACATAAGAACTAGGAGCAGGAGTGGGCCATCTGGCCCCTCGAGCCTGCTCCGCCATTCAATAAGATCATGGCTGATCTTTTCGTGGACTCAGCTCCACTTACCCGCCCGCTCGCCATAACCCTTAATTCCTTTACTGTTCAAAAATTTATCTATTTTTGCCTTAAAAACATTCAATGAGGTAGCCTCAACTGCTTCACTGGGCAGGGAATTCCACAGATTCACAACCCTTTGTGTGAAGAAGTTCCTGCTCAACTCAGTCTAAATTTGCTTCTCCTTATTTTGAGGCTATGCTCCCTAGTTCTAGTTTCACCCGCCAGTGGAAACAACTTCCCTGCTTCTATCTTATATATTCTCTTCATAATCTTATATGTTTCTATAAGATCCCCCCTCATTCTTCTGAATTCCAATGAGTATAGCCCCAGTCTATTCAGTCTCTCCTCATAAGCCAACCCTCTCAACTCCGGAATCAATCTAGTGAATCTCCTCTGCACCCCCTCCAGTGCCAGTATATCCTGGAAATGTGTCATTCTCAACCTGGCTGCAGTCAATACAACAAGCAAAGACTAAAGGAGCATCTTCTCACGAGAAGACCAAGCATGGTTGTTTCTCACTTCCAATCAAGGTAGTGGTTAGCCAGTCACAGCGATGGCTTATTGGAACCATCCCTTGCACAGAAAGGCGAACTTAATCCAACCAGCCAAAGAAATATAAACTCAAGCTCATGTCCTTGGGATGTTCTAAAGCACTTTGTAGCTAATTAAGGTTTTTTATTTGAAATGTATTCACTGTTGCAATGTGGGCCATGCGGCAGCTTATTTGTGCACAGCAAGATCCCACAAACAGCAATGAAATGACGATTTGTTTTTGTTGTTGTTTGAGGGATAAAAATTAACTTGGGACACCAGAGGGAACTGACCTGTTCATCTTCAAAATAGTGCTAAAGGATCTTTTGCATCCATTTGAGGGGGCATCATTAATATCCCAGCAGAAAAACAAACATACCTTTAGAATACAGCACTCCCTCAGTACCGCAGTGGGAGGGTCAGCCTTGATTTTGTGCTCAGAAACTAGTCTAGGACTCAAACCCACCACCTTCTGATTCAAAGGTGAGAATGATCTCTCAGCCCATCAAGCCCTAGACTGTGGGAGGAAACCGGAGCACCCGGAGGAAATCCACGCAGACACGGGGAGGACGTGCAGACTCCACACAGACAGTCACCCGAGGCCGGCAATGAATCCGGGTCCCTGGTGCTGTGAGGCGGCGGTGCTAACCACTGTACCAACCCAAAATTTAAAATTCTCATTCTTCTTTTCAAATCTCATGGCCTTCCCCCTTGCTATCTCTGTAAACTCCTCAAGCTCGACAGCCCTCCAAGATCTCTGAACTTTTCAAATTTTGTTCTTTGGTGCGTCCCTGATTTCCATCGTTCCACCCTATGTGGTTGTGTCTTCAGCTCCAAAAGTCTAAGCTCTGGAATTCTCTCTCCTCCTCCTCTAAGATACCTGCCTCCTTGGTCACCTGTTCTAATATATCCTTATGCAGCTTGGCGTCAAATTGTCTCTGATAATGTTTCTGGGAAGCAGCTTGGGACATCTGAATATGTGAAGAACGCTATGTAAACGCAGGTTGTTATTGTTGGATATGAACAGGGGCTCAATGATCCAAAGATAAGTGGAGAGAGCTTGCGTTCCTTTTTCTGCAATTATAGAGTGACCTCTGCTGGAAAGCGCTTAATCAGACGAAGACGGGGTCACGCCAGGCACATCCCTACCAACTCCCCTCCCCTCCCCCTCCCCGATTCCCATGCCACAAATAGCTTGGCAACATTCAATGCCAGGATCATGAATTTAGAACGGTCTCCCAGTAAAGGGGCTGAGGGGGGCGGTTTCTGGGGTTGGGGTGAGGAAGTAGGGATGTGTGCGCACTGAAAGCCAGTCGGGATCTATACATCCAGGAGAGGAAACGGAGAACCGCTCTAAAAAGCGAACAATACCACACGCATAAAGAGAGAGAGAGAGAGAATGTTGCAGGCTTTTGGGATTCAATAACTAGGTTCTTGTGGCCTGTAAACAGCAGGGTAAAGTGTGTGAAGATTTTTTTTTCATTCGCGTCACACACTGAATTAAACAAACAAGGACAGGGCATTTCAGGATAAATGTTTCAGTGAGTCTGTCCAAAAACAAAAAATCTGGCACAAATGATTTTTATCGGCATTTGCCTGGAGCCAATTTAAAAGCAGAGAACAGTTAATTGAACAGTCCAGACATGGCTCAGTTAAACAGTATTGTTCACCTGCCAAAGGAGAAATCCTGATACCAGGTTAAGTGTACAGCAGGCAGCAAACTGGACACAATGAAGAAATATTTTTTTCTCTCTCTCCTTCTCTTGCTCTCTCTCTCCAGGAGCGGCCATTTTGAGACTCCAGAGAAATCTCTGCACAAATGAGCAAAATGTCCGCCATCGTCCTCTACTCTCTCACCATCTGAGGAGATACCATTACTTGCCGGCTGAGGGCTCGGACAGAATCTTAAGAGCACAGCCTCATTCACAGATATCTGTGCTATTATGCAAACCAGTGTGTTAACACATTCAGTGCTTTCCCTGTATACAATCGTGGTCACACACTGCGCGCTGTCTCCATAAAAAGGTCTCCATAAAAAGGGATAGAGAGGCAGTGGAGAAGACACAAATAAAGATTTACAAGGATCATCCTGGAAGTGTGAGGACATGCCCATCAGGAAAGACTAACTAAACTGAGGCTCTGAGTGTCTGATAGAGGCCTTTAAAACAATGGAAGAGTTTTGTAGGGTGCTGGATGTGGAGATGTTTCCATTTGTGGTAGAGATCAAAAGTAGGGATCATAAATACTAGGCAATCACGAGTAAGCCCAATAAGGAATTTAGGAGAATTTATTTTGAAACTCAGAGCGTGCTAAGAATGTGGAACTTGCCCCACGAGGGAATAGCTAAAGTGTCTAGCGATGCACGTAAGGGAAAGCTAACGCTCGAGAGAGCAATATATGCTAATAGGGTACGATAAGGTGGGGTGGGAGGAGGTTTATGCGGAGCATAAACACCGATATGGACCGGTTGGGCCAGTGGCCTGTGTCTGGGCTGTCCATTTTATGCAATTCCATGCAACTTGAATCATTATCTGTTACCAAGCCCTCCAATCAAGCTGGGAAAAAGATTGTTGCCAGTAAAAATGAATTGTAACCTTAAATAGTTAATGACTTGAATCAGAGGAATACAGTACGCAACTCAGAACTTCATGGGTTATGACCCAACAGGGGAGTGCCTTCATTCCAACTCCTAGTTTGCAAAGAACACTTTACACTCACTTCCGCCAATGCTCTACCACCCAATGACTCATTAACTGTCCTCCCAATGTCCCACTTTCCCCAGACTGCTCTACCTTCCTCGTTCACCTGAGGGCTGCCGTCCACATTGCAGTCACACAATCTCCGATCCCGCTCCAACGGCAGCTCTGGAGTACACTGTCGCCATGGAAATGAGGCCTGAGGTCAAAGTTGGAAGGAGCATTCAGAGAATCATGGAATTGGCGGCCATTCAGCCCATCCTGTCTGCACCAGCTCTCCGAATAGGCAATTCACCTAGTGCCAATCTCTTGTCATCTCCCCATAACCCCGCACATTCTTCCTTCCCAGATAAGTCTAATTTCCTTTTGAATGCTTCCATTGAACCTGCCTCCACCACACTCTCAGACAGTGCATTTCAGACTTGTTGCGAGAGAAAGTTTTTTCTCATATTGCTCTTGCTTCTTTTCCAATTACTTTAAATCTGTGCTCTCTTCCTCACGATCCTTTCACAAGTGGGAACAGACTTTCCCTCTCTACTCTGTACAGGCCCCTCTTGATTTTGAATACAATCAAATCTCCTCAGCCTTTTTTTCTCCAAGGGAAACAGTTCCAACTTCCCCAATCTATCTTTCTAACTCGAGTTTATTTTATCCCTGGAGCCATTCTCATGAATCTGTTCTGCACCCACTCCAATGCCTCCACATTCTTCTTAAAATGTGGCACCCAGAAACATTCCAGCTGAGGACGGACTAATGTCCTATACAAGTTAGGCTTAACCTCCTTGCTCTACTACTCTTTTCCCACGGCGGCACAGTGGTTAGCACTGCTGCCTCGCAGCGGGTTCGATTCCCCGCTTGGGTCACTGTCTGTGTGGAGTTTGTACATTCTCCCCTGTGTCTACATGGGTTTCCTCCGGGTGCTCCAGTTTCCTCCCACAGTCCAAAGATGTGCGGGTTAGGTGGATTGACCATGTTAAAATGCCCCTTAATGTCAGGGGGACTAGCTAGGGTAAATACATGGGGTTATGGGGATAGGACCTGGGTGGGGTTGTGGTCAGTGCAGACTCGATGGGCCAAATGGCCTCCTTCTGCACTGTAGGGATTCTATGGATTCTAATAAACTACACTGTCAAACTGTCCTACCACCTTCAATGACTTATGCACACACACACCCCCAGGTCCCTCTGCTCCTGTGCACACTTCAGAATTTTATCCTTTATTTTACACTGCATTCTTCCTACCAATGTGAATCACTTCATATTTCTCCACATT
Organism: Mustelus asterias; assembly: GCF_964213995.1. Classification (NCBI taxonomy): domain Eukaryota; kingdom Metazoa; phylum Chordata; class Chondrichthyes; order Carcharhiniformes; family Triakidae; genus Mustelus; species Mustelus asterias. The sequence goes on from NC_135827.1 coordinate 39,368,368, forward strand.
GAACTTCATCTTCCACTTGTCTGCCCATCCCACCAACTTGTCTATGTCCTTTTGAAGTTCTACCCTATCCTCCTCACAGTTCACAATGCTTCCAAGCTTTGTATTTTTTGCATTCGGGTGCATCCCACTTTCAACATGTGCCCAGAGATAGATGCACCCATTTTCCTAATTATAATACAAGTCACAGTGTTCTAATTTGATCAAAGTAATTTGCTTTGTAACACTATTTATAGAATATATAACTCCACGCCATACAGCTTAATGCCATGAATGACATTCAATATGACCCTGTATTATCCTGTGTGTAACACAATGTATTGTGTGTTACCCAGCCTGAGTTATCCCATATGTAAAAACAATCCAGCCAGTATTATCCTGTACGTAACTAGCTCTCCGCTCTAATCCTGTGGGTATTTAATTAAAATTCTGCTCGTGAAGTTCAATTTTCACATGGCCATTCTGACCTGGTAAATGCAAAGTGTCTCTGATATATTAACATTGACCCAGCTGACAGTTACTGACCAATTCCACTGACAAAATTGCTGCAGTGAGACATCACAAAGAGGATTTTTCTCAGAGGCGATTTAATTGGAGAAAGCTTTTTTGTTAAAAAGCTTTGGATGCAATTTACATTACAAGTAAATGAACAATTTTATTTCCATCTATGTGGCATGTGGTAATGTTAAATGCCACAGGTTGGCAGAAGCAGGGTTGGTGCTTTGCAATTACCACATATTCAATTTCCTGATTCCTGCCATTCCATTTCTGTTACATGAGGATATCGAGATCTGTGGCACTGTACGAGTCAATGGAATTGAGGTACAGATCTCAGAGACTAGTGAGATTGGGGAATTTACGACCACAGGGAATGATTGAGGCAACCGTTCAGGGAAAGCTGAATAAGTATATGAAGGAGAAAGAAATAGAAGGATATAATGGTAGAGTTAGAAGAGGAATGGGAGAAGGGTCACATTTCTGTGCTGTAAATTTGATGTCCACGATTCTCCCAGTGATCAGTGGGGTGGGGGGGGCGGGTGGGGGAGGCGAGTTGGGGGGCATGGAGATCGCGGCGGGCCAGCAGGTTGGGGGGGGGTCGGGGCTGAGACCAGAAATGGTCGGGTGGGCCAACAATCAGGCCATGGGGGAGGAGGAAGAGATGGAGAGCCGGCATTGCGGGGCCGTGGGGCCAGCCAGCGATCGAGCTGACCAGCAATTGGGAGGCCATCTTGGCACTGACAGATTGGTGTATGCGCAATGGCCCACTTAGCGTGCTGATTTCTGCCTCTCCAGTGGAAATAGGCCCTGCCCTCTGAAATCTAATGATATTCATGCTGGTGGCTTCTGCAGTGCACAGAGTGTGGGAGATTCTTCTCTGAACTCCCACTGAAAAAAACAGCGTGATTCTTGATGTCGGTACCTATCCTGGGCTACCACACGTAACTGCCCGTGAGCACCTTCGTCTTTGTCATACCAGGGTGGCACAATGTAACTCTCGTCACAATAACTTTCTAGCAGGAGTGGGAATGAGCACCTTGCACCTCATAATGATACCCCATCCTCACAACATAATCCATCTGTCCTCACCTGGAAGGGCCGGAATTGCTCAGACCATAATGCCAGTCTACAGTCTAGTGGCTACAAGAGCAAGTCAGAGGCTAAGAATATTGTGGCGAGTAACTCACCTCCTGACTCCCTAAAGCCTGTCCACCATCTACAAGGTACAAGTCAGGAGTGTGATGGAATACTCCCCACTTGCCTGAATGGGTGCAGTTCCAAGAAGCTTGACACCATCCAGGACAAAGCAGCCCGCTTTGATTGGCACCACATTCACAAACATTCACTCTCTCCACCACCGACGCTCAGTAGCAGCAGTGTGTACTATCTACAGGATGTACAGCAGCAATGCACCAAAGATCCTTAGACAGCACCTTCCAAACCCACGACCACTTCCATCTAGAAGGACAAGGGCAGCGGACACATGGGAACACCACCACCTGCAAGTTCCCCTTCAAGCCACTCACCATCCTGACTGAGAAATATGTCGCCATTCCTTCGCAGTGGCTGGGTCAAAATCCTGGAATTCCCTCCCTAACGGCATTGAAGGTCAACCCACAGCACGTGGACTGCAGCGATTCAAGAAGGCAGCTCACCACCACCTTCTCAAGGGGCAACTAGGGATGGGCAATAAATGCTGGCCAGCCAGCGATGCCCATGTACCAGAAATGAAAAAAAAGTCGTGGAAGACCATGACTTTAACACAAGGGGCATAAGTTGGGAACAGAAACTGTCAGGGAAAGGAACTAATGAAAAGTGGAACTTTTTCAAGGAACAAATACTGGGTGTCCTTGATAGTTATGTCCCTGTCAGGCAGGGAGGAAATGGCCAAGTGAGGGAACCATGGTTCACAAAAGAGGTGGAATGTCTTGTGAAAAGGAAGAGGGAAGCTTATGTAGGGATGAGGAAACAAGGTTCAGATGGCTCGATTGAGGGTTACAAGTTAGCAAGGAATGAGCTGAAAAAGGGGCTGAGGAGAGCTAGGAGGGGACATGAGAAGTCCTTGGCGGGTCGGATCAAGGAAAACCCCAAGGCTTTTTATTCTTATGTGAGGAATAAAAGAATGACCAGGGTGAGGTTAGGGCCGGTCAAGGACAGTAGTGGGAACTTGTGTATGGAGTCAGTAGAGATAGGCGAGGTGATGAATGAATACTTTTCTTCAGTGTTCACCAAGGAGAGGGGCCATGTTTTTGAGGAAGAGAAGGTGTTACAGGCTAATAGGCTGGAGGAAATAGATGTTCGGAGGGAGGATGTCCTGGCAGTTTTGAATAAACTGAAGGTCGATAAGTCCCCTGGGCCTGATGAAATGTATCCTAGGATTCTTTGGGAGGCAAGGGATGAGATTGCAGAGCCTTTGGCTTTGATCTTTGGGTCCTCGCTTTCCATGGGGATAGTGCCAGAGGACTGGAGAATGGCGAATGTTGTTCCTCTGTTTAAGAAAGGGAATAGAATTGACCATGGTAATTATAGACCGGTTAGTCTTACTTCGGTGGTTGGTAAATTGATGGGATTTACGACCGTTTAGAAAGATGCGGATTAATCCGGGATAGTCAGCATGGATTTGTGAAGGGCAAGTCGTGCCTCACAAACTTGATAGAATTTTTTGAGGAGGTAACTAAGTGTGTTGATGAAGGTAGAGCAGTTGATGTCATATACATGGATTTTAGTAAGGCGTTTGATAAGGTCCCCCATGGTCGGCTTATGATGAAAGTGAGGAGGTGTGGGATAGAGGGAAAGTTGGCCGATTGGATAGGTAACTGGCTGTCTGATCGAAGACAGAGGGTGGTGGTGGATGGAAAATTTTTGGATTGGAGGCAGGTTGCTAGCGGAGTGCCACAGGGATCAGTGCTTGGTCCTCTGCTCTTTGTGATTTTTATTAATGACTTAGAGGAGGGGGCTGAAGGGTGGATCAGTAAATTTGCTGATGACACCAAGATTGGTGGAGTAGTGGATGAGGTGGAGGGCTGTTGTAGGCTGCAAAGAGACATAGATAGGATGCAAAGCTGGGCTCAAAAATGGCAAATGGAGTTTAACCCTGATAAATGTGAGGTGATTCATTTTGGTAGGACAAATTTAAATGTGGATTACAGGGTCAAAGGTAGGGTTCTGAAGACTGTGGAGGAACAGAGAGATCTTGGGGTCCATATCCACAGATCTCTAAAGGTTGCCACTCAAGTGGCTAGAGCTGTGAAGAAGGCCTATAGTGTGTTAGCTTTTATTAACAGGGGGTTGGAGTTTAAGAGCCGTGGGGTTATGCTGCAACTGTACAGGACCTTGGTGAGACCACATTTGGAATATTGTGCGCAGTTCTGGTCACTTCACTATAAGAAGGATGTGGAAGCGCTGGAAAGAGAGCAGAGGAGATTTACCAGGATGCTGCCTGGTTTGGAGGGTAGGTCTGATGAGGAAAGGTTGAGGGAGCTAGGGCTATTCTCTCTGGAGCGGAGGAGGCTGAGGGGAGACTTAATAGAGGTGTATAAAATGATGAAGGGGATAGATAGAGTGAATGTTCAAAGACTATTTCCTCGGGTGGATGGAGCTATTACAAGGGGGCATAACTATAGGGTTCGTGGTGGGAGATATAGGAAGGATATCAGAGGTAGGTTCTTTACGCAGAGAGTGGTTGGGGTGTGGAATGGACTGCCTGCAGTGATAGTGGAGTCAGACACTTTAGGAACATTTAAGCGGTTATTGGATAGGCACATGGAGCACACCAGGATGATAGGGAGTGGGATAGCTTGATCTTGGTTTCAGATAAAGCTCGGCACAACATCATGGGCCGAAGGGCCTGTTCTGTGCTGTACTGTTCTATGTTCTATAATATGGGGTCTTTCTGGGCCCAAAACCTGACCTGTCACACTGACATGGGTAATGTATCGAGAAGGTTTAGAGCAAGAACAATTTCCTGTGGCACCAGCAGAGGTGATAGACCTTCGAGGAAGGGAAAGCGGTTTAAAGTGTCCGTGTCTGAAGAGTGTGTGCCCGGCCTATGTTGAAAGGCTCACTGGAAGGCTGCCAGGAATAGAGCACAGCGTTGGACCCTTGCTGAAGCTGGAACGGCCCTATCCTCCTTGGGGCAGCACAGTGGCACAGTGGTTAGCACTGCTGCCTCACAGTGCCAGGGACCCAGGTTCGATTCCCGGTTTGGGTCACTGTCTGTGTGGAGTCTGCACATTCTCCCCGTGTCTGCGTGGGTTTCCTCCGGGTGCTCCGGTTTCCTCCCTCAGTCTGAAGATAGAACATAGAAAAACTACAGCACAAACAGGTCCTTCGGCCCACAAGTTGTGCCGAACACATCCCTACCTTCTGGACCTACCTATAACCCTCCATCCTATTAAGCTCCATGTACTCATCCAGGAGTCTCTTAAAAGACCCTATTGAGTTCGTCTCCACCACCACTGACGGCAGCCGATTCCACTCGCCCACCACCCTCTGTGTGAAAAACGTACCCCTAACATCTCCCCTGTACCTACCCCCCAGCACCTTAAACCTGTGTCCTCTCGTAGCAGACATTTCCACCCTGGGAAAAAGCCTCTGAGAGTCCACCCGATCTATGCCTCTCAACATCTTATATACCTCTATTAGGTCTCCTCTCATCCTTCGTCTCTCCAAGGAGAAAAGACCGATCTCCCTCAGCCTATCCTCATAAGGCATGCCACTCAATCCAGGCAACATCCTTGTAAATCTCCTCTGCACCCTTTCAACCTTTTCCACATCCTTCCTGTAATGAGGCGACCAGAACTGCAGGTTCGGTGCAGATGTGCAGGTTAGGTGCAATGGCCATGCTAAATTGCCCCTTAGTGACAGGGGGACAGGGGGACTAGCTGGGGTAAATGTGTGGGGTTATGGGGATAGGACCTTGGGTGGGATTGTGGTCGGTGCAGGTTTGATGGGCAGAGTGGCCTCCTTCTGCACTATAGGAGTCTATGATTCTATGAAATAGGCCCAATAGCGGTTTGTGATCAGTGACCGCTCCAGAATGCCCTCCATACAAGTACTGATGGAATGTCTTCATTTCGAAGATGATAGCTAGTCCCTCTTTGTTGATTTGAGAATAAGCATTTTCAGCATCAGTCAGAATCCTCGAGGCGATGGGCGTTTCTGCACCATCTCCCATGTTATGTGATAAAACCGTTCCAATTCCATAAGGAGACACGTCACAGGCAAAAATGATCTTTTCTGTGGGGTGGAAATGAGCTCAGAGAGTGGAAGCTGGAATATCACTTTAGCCTGTCCAAAGGCTTCTTTCTGTTGCTCTTTCCAATACCACCTCTGGTGCTTTTTGAGCTGTGTGTGTCAGGGTGCCAACACTGTCGAAAGATTGGGAAAAAACCTTCCATAGTAGTTCACCATTCCCAAAAATGGATTTCAATTCTGATACGTTTATGGGGCTGGTGCTTCCTTAATTGCTTTTATCTTCTCCTTCCTCGGGTGCAGCTGCTGTGCGTCGACTCTGAACCCTAAATATATTACATCACGAACCTGGAATGTATATTTCTCTCTTTCTGGCTTCATTCCGGCCTGTTCAAATCTTTTCAAAACTTCTTCGGATGCTCCTGTAATCAGTACATCATCGCGATAGACAACCACCTTTAGTAGATTGTGTAGGAAGCTTTCCCTATTGTGTGCTGGAAAATTGCATGTGCTGATGATACCCTAACAGACAGCCCAATATACTGATAAGACCATAAGACATAGGAGATGAATTAGGCCACTCGGCCCATCCAGTCTGCTCCGCCATTCAATCATGGCTGATATTTTCCTCATCCCCATTCTCCTGCCTTTTCCCCATAACCCCTGATCTCCTTATTAATCAAGAACCTATCCACCTCTGTCTTAAAGACACTCAATGACCTGGCCTCCACAGCCTTCTGCGGCAAAGAGTTCCACAGATTCACCACTCTCTGGCTGAAGAAATTCCTCCTCATCTCTGTTCTAAAGGATCATCCCTTTAGCCTGAGGTTGTGCCCTCTGGTTCTAGTTTTTCCTACTAGTGGAAACATCCTCTCCACGTCCACTCTATCCAGGCCTCGCAGTATCCAGGCCTCGCAGTTCCTCATACGACAAGCTCTTCATTCCGGGGATCATTCTTGTGAACCTCCTCTGGACCCTTTCCAAGGCCTTCACATCCTTCCTTAGATACGGCACCCAAAACTGCTCACAATGCTCCAAATGGGGTCTGACCAGAGCCTTATACAGCCTCAGAAGTACATCCCTGCTCTTGTATTCTAGCCCTCTCGACATGAATGCTAACATTGCATTTGCCTTCTTAACTGCTGACTGAACCTGCACATTAACCTTAAGAGAATCTTGAACAATGACTCCCAAGTCCCTTTGGGTGTTGATTGTAACAAATTCTCTAAATGCTTCGTCTAACTCTAATTGTATGCATGGTTCATACCACGTTCGTTATGAGTTCAGCATCTTGCTAATTTGGCGTACAAACCTTCAATTCTTGGGATTGGGTATCAATCTAATTTTGCTGCCTGCTTCACGGTTAATTTGTAGACCCCACATTACCTAATGGTTCTATCTGGCTTAACCACTGGCACAATGGGAGCCACCCACTGCAAAAACCGTACAAGCTTCAGGAAGCCTAATTCTTCAGCCACTTCAGGTCAGACTAAAATTCTCATGTAAGGCAGAGTGTACAGGTTGGGTTCTGCGGAACTTGGGCGTGGTCTCAGGATCCAGGTAAACCTTTGCTTTTCGGTCCTGTATCTTGCCTAACCCGTCTTGGAACAACTTCTGGGTTTTTTTCCAGACATCGTGGAAATTTTCCTTGTTGATCTTGAATATTTCCAGTCGATTTAATCTAATTTAGTGAAGCCAATCTCAGCCCATCAAACTAGGCCTTGTCCCTCTGCTACTATTGGAGGCAGTTAAGTTTATTTGATCTTGGTAGCTTACGGGCATTGTTGTTGTTCCGAAGGTCCTTAAAGCTTCCCCAGTGTATATTGCTACTCTGGTTGATCCTCCATGCCAAACTTAGTATCTTACAAAGACGGATGACCACCCAGTAAATTAACGAATGAACGGTTTATTGAGGCAAGTAATATTTAGAAAGAATGATACAAAGGCTACTGTAATTCATGACTTCAGACTCCTAACTGGCAAGGAGAACAGCTTCTTCCCTGCTGCTATCAGACTTTTGAATGGACTTACCTTGCATTAAGCTGATCTTTCTCTACACCCTAACTATGACTGCAACACTACATTCTGCACTCTCTCCTTTCCTTCTCTATGAACGGTATGCTTTGTCTGTATAGCGCGCAAGAAACAATACTTTTCACTCTATGCTAATACATGTGACATTAATAAATCAAATCAAAACCCACGTTTCAGCCCTGCGATTGGTGCGCTCCGGCCTAATTGGCCAAATGGGTCACATGGTCCTCCAAAAGCCTGCCCCTTAAAGGGGAAGACACTGCCTCAATGACCCAGCAGCGAGAAGATGGTTTTCAGCATCAAAGTCACTCCTTAAACCAGCCTTGGCACGAATGGGTGGCTTATTGTTGTTTTATTCCTGCCATCTTCTCCCCCCCACCCCCCGGAGGCTGCGGTTTAGACTGTTCGCTGGCTTGAGCGTCACCTACCTGTTAAATAACAATTGACATTTGTACAGCACTTTCAACCTGGTCAAACATCCTCAGGCACATCACAGGGGCGTAATCAGTCAAAATATTTACACCAAGCTGGCGATGGGAAAATTAAGAAAGAGGTGGCCAAAAGCTTAGTCAGAGAGAGGCTGGTTTCAAGGAGCAACTTAAAATGTGAGGGAGGTGCAGAGGTTTAGGAAGGTAATTCCAGAGCTTAGAGGGTCCAGATAACAGCAAGAATGAAATTTAATCCCGGAGCAATGGAGATCAGACATCCTTCAACGGTCACTGTTCAGCTGCTCTGCACTGATGCATGTCTGGGTAGGATTACTGATGTCCACGAGAGATCTGTCCTGGCTTTTAACTGACCAGATGCTGCAGTTATTCCAGAGGCAATGAAAATCTGCTTCTGTGATTTGTTCCCTGGAGTTGGTAACTGCAATCTGAGATCCAGCAGCAGCTCAACAACGTAAATTCAGTGTTACCTGACGAACGTAAAGTGTGACTGGGCTCTTCCTCTGTGGGAGGCATCACCATTGAGTCAGCTTTTCTTTTCCTTTCTCCGGTAGTTTTCAAACATGTTTGACTCCGAGATGAGCTTTGAACCATGTTAACCCTCTCCATCTCCAAGACTGCCTCTCCCACCACTGTAATATGGTGGGATGGTGGGAAATTCATACAACGTGCAATAAAGCCAGCAGGTCCATCCCCACCCCTGTCTCTCAGCTGCTGAAACTTTCATCTGTGCCTTTGTTATCTCTGGGCTCAGCTATTCCAACACTCTCCTGGCTGTTCTCCCGCCTTGTGCACGGTGTAAACCGGAGCCTATCCAACACATTCCCGCTGGCTATATTCTAACTGAAACCAAGTCGAATTCACCCGGAGCTCCCTGCGCTCGCTGACCTACACCAGCTCCTGCTCCAGCTGCTGGACGGCACAGTGGCCCAGTGGTTAGCATTGCTGCCTCACAGCGCCAGGGACCCGGGTTCGATTCTAGCCTTGGGTGACTGTGTGCGGAATCTGCACCTTCTCCGCGTGGGTTTCCTCCGGGTGCTCTGGTTTCGTCCCAAAGATGTGTGGGTTAGGTGGATTGGCCATGCTCAATTGCCCCTTAGTGTCAGGGGAACTAGCTAGGGTAAATACGTGGGGTTACAGGAATAGGGCCTGGGTGGGATTGTGGTCGGTGCAAACTCGATGGGCCGAATGGCCTCTTTCTGCACTGTAGGATTCCATGATACAGTAACACTTTCGTTTTTAAAATTTTGTTCATGTTCACATCTCTCCAAGGCTTTACTCTTCCCTATTTCTGTAACGTCCTCAGCTCTGTGAGATCTTCCAGCGCTGGCGTATTGCAATCTCTGCATTTTAATCACCCCTGAGCCCTAAACTCTGGAACTCCCTCCTTAAACCTCACTGTGTTATTTCTGCTGATGAGGCTACACACTGTCTGGCCTCTCACGATGAGAAAGAACATTCCAGGGGGTAAGTCAGTCTGGACTCCCTGCCAAGTTTTTAATCCAACTTCGACCAGGTTAGACCCCAGGAAGGGAGAGGGTGGGGAAGGTCACGCTTTTCAAACCCAAATAAACTCAATTGTGGATGAGAACCTTGGGTACACTGCAAACAGGAACTGCCTTTCACCAACATCCCTGATTAATGCTTAACTTGGTTTCATGGTACACTGCCTCAGCAAGGCCAAGGCAAGTACTCACAAAGGTTTTATGTTCTGGCCTCTGTAAATACCTCTCAGATTTAATAAGAATTTTTTAAGGCTCCACTTGGCCTCGTACATTTTAGTTTTTTTTTATACGTGCGCACACACACAGCCAGTTGGCGCCATCTGTTTCACAACTTACATACTAAGAGTACATGTTGGATTGTAAACCCTCTGCACAGTTCATCAACTTTAGAATCATAGAATCCCTACAGTGCAGAAGGAGGCAATTCGGCCCATCGAGTCTGCACCAACAACAATCTCACCCAGACCCTATTCCTGTAACCCCATGTATTTACCCTGTGAATCCCCCTGACACTAAGAGGCAATTTAGCATGGCCAATCAACCTCACCCGCACATCTTTGGACTGTGGGAGGAAACCCAGAGTACCCAGAGGAAACCCACACAGACACGGGGAGAACATGCAGACTCCGCACAGACAGATACCCGAGGCCAGAATTGAACTCAGATCCCTGGCACTGGGAGACAGCAATGCTAACCAGTGCCACCCAAAGGAACAAAGGATCTCTTCTATTCCTCAGCTATTGTATCTCCCTCTCTGTGAATCTTCATGCCCCCTTTTTCCAGTCAGGGGCAGACTTCAACAGCAAGGACAATGTCAAAGATGAACTCTCCCAACTTTCTGAATCTTCAGCTCATCCAATACCCTGCTGTCCAAATCCTCATTCGCACCAAGTGCTGATGTCCATCATTCTCAGTGCTCACTCATCTACACTCACTCGCGGCCCAGCATTGCTTCCATTTTAAAATTCCCATCCTTGTTTTCAAACCCTTCCGTGGCTTCACCCCTCCCTATCTCTCTAACCCCCTCCAGCCCCACAACCCTCCAGGATATCTGCGCTCCACCAATTCTTGTGCATTCTTGATTTCACCACTGCTGTCTGCGCTTTCGACTGCTTATGGCCTCAATTTCCCTCCCTAAACATTTCCTGCTTGCTCTCCTCCTTTAAGATGCTTCTTCAAACTTAACCCTTTAACCAAGCTTTTTATCACCTGACCCAATATCCTCTTATGTGGCTCAGTGTCAAACTTGGATTGCTAATGTTCCTGTGAAGCATTTTGGAATATTTTGAATTGCATGAAAGTAACTGTAGAAATGCAAGTTCAAGTTGTTATAGCAGACTATCATAAAAATGGTCGTCATCCTGGATAGGTTACGGGAATAGAGGGGCTCACGGAGTGCATCCAACAATAATGCTCAGTGGTTACTGCAGGAGGTGCTGTCATTGATTGCATGACCTTGGGACTTGTCACCAACAAAATGGTCACTGCAACTGAATGACTAAAGAAGGATTCTGAATTTCTAAGTGCCTTTTATAATGTCAAGATATTCCAAAAGAGCTTTACAGCCAATCAAATACCTGTAAAGTGTAGCCACTGTCATAAAAGGTTAGCTTATAGGTACAGCGAGTTATTCGGAAGGCAAATGGAATGTTGGCCTTTATTGCATGGGGATGGTGTATAAACCCACTGGGGAGGCGATGGTCTGGTGACATTATTGCTAGACTATTAATCCAGAAATTCAGCTAATGTTCTGAGGATCCGGGTTCGAATCCCGCCAAGGCAGATGGTGGAATTTGAATTCAATAAAAAAAATCTGTAATTAAGAATCTACTGATGAAACCATGAGACCATTGTCGACTGTTGGAAAATCCTATCTGGTTCACTAATTTCCTTTAGGGAAGGAAATCTGCCATCCTTACCAGGTCTGGCCTACATGTGACTCCAGAGCTACAGCAATGTGGTTGCCTCTCAACTACCCTTGGGCCACTAGGATTGGGCAATAAATGCTGGCCAGCCAGTGACGCCCATGTCCCATAAATGAATAAAACAAAAGGAGAGAAGTTTTGCTCCAACTGTACAGGGTATCGGCAAGGCTGCACCTGGAGTATTGTGTACAGCTTTTGTCTCCTTAAGGATGTACTTGTATTGGATACAGTTCAGAGAAGGTTCAGTGGTCTAATTCTTGGAATCAATCATTGAATTATAGAATGGTTACAGCACAGGAAGGAGGCCATTCGACCTGTTGTGTCTATGTTGGCTATCTGAAGGAACAGTCCATCTTATCTCACTCCCCTGCCTTTTCCAAATAGCCCTGCATATTCTTCCTCTCTGGATAATGATCCAATTTCTTCTTGAAGGTCTTAGCTGAATCTGTCTCCACCGCATACTCAGGAAATTTATTCCCGATCCTAACCACTCGCTGCATGAAAAGGTTTTCCTGGTATCTCCACTGCTTCTTCTGCCAATTATCATAAATCTGTGCCCCTAGTCCTTAAATCATTCCACAAGCTTTTCCCTATCTACTCTGTCCAGATTCCTCATGATTTTGATTCCTCTGACAAATCTCCTCTCAACATTCGCTTCTCCAAGGAAAACAATCCCACCTTCTCCAATCCTTCTACGTAACAGAGGTGGTGAAGGCTGGAATTGAACCCGAGTCTCTGGTGCTGTGAGGCAGCAGTGCTATCCACAGTGCCACTGTGCCGCCCTAAGACCTATCCCTCGAACCATTCTCGTGAATCTTTTCCATACCTCCTCTAATGTCTTCTTGTTCTTCCTAAAGTATGGTGCCCAGAACTGGACTCAATACTCCATCTCTCTCTGTGGTTCTGTTGCCAATCACTTTACATTTGATTACTCTATTAAAACTTTCATGATTTTTCATACCTTTAGTCTGTCCTTAGCTTTCACGGCTCGAATGCAGCAAGGCCGAGCAGGTTGGAGTTCAGAAAAATGAGAGGTGATCTTATTAAAACATAGAGGAGTCTATGGGGGCTTGACAAGGTCGGTGTTCAGAGGATGTTTCACTTCGCAGGGGAACATAGAACTGGGGAGCACGGTTTAAAAATAAGAGGAGGAATTTCTTCTCTTGGGGGCAGTTAGCTCTTGGAGTTTTCTTCCACAAAGGCAAGGCAAGAAGGCAGGTCTCCATGAACTACTTCAGCCAGTAAAGAGTTTGAACCCATGCTGTTACCATCATCCTGCATCACCACTTTAGCCATCTAGTACAGGAGGAGGCCATTCGAGCCTGCACCAACCTATCAGGCCCTATCCCCATAACAGCACACATTTAACCTGCTAGTCCCCCTGATACTAGGGTCAATTTAGCATGGCAATCCACCTAACCCACACATCTTTGGAGTGTGGGAGGAAACTGGAGAACCCAGAGAAAACCCACGCAGACACAGGGAGAAAGTGCAAACTCCACACAGACAGTGACCCGAGGCTGGAATTGAACCTGGGTTCCTGGCGTTGAGAGGCAGCAATGCTAACCACTGTGTCGCCCAACTGAGCTAACCGGCCCCCAGTCAATACTGGCAGGCAAAATTGGGAGAACTCCCTCGTCTTGTTCAAAAAGATCTTTTGCATCTATGTAAAATGGCAGATGGAATCTCGATTTAGTGTCTCATTTGAAAGACAGCACCTCCAACAATGTGGCATTTCCTCAGTACCCGCACTGGTTTGTCAGCCTGGATTACAAGCTCAGGTCTCTGGAGCAGGGTTTGAACACAGAACCATCTGCTTCAGAGACAAGAGCACGGCCAACTGAGTCCCAGCTCTGTGGATCTGCCTTCAATTTGCCACTGTTGACCATCACACCATCCGGAGAAATCAAATGGCCCAAAGTATCACAGAAACACAGTAATATCTGTTGGAACAAAACTGATTGAGTTCCAAATCTATGAAAACACTGCACTCGGTTCTGGGTTTTGTGTGTGATAACAGGTGGACAGTGCACTGATTAGAAATGGAGCTATCAAATGAAGGTTTGTGTTGTACAGCTGTCTCATTTGCCTGTGTAACCTGCTCACTAACAGAAGCAGCAGGCTTTTAACTGGATCACATGATCTTGTCATTTCGCATTGATTTCACTGGTTTGATTTCAGGGTGTGTGAGAGATTAGAAAAGGAAAGAACTTGCATTCATCTCACACCTTTAGGACATCCCAAACTTTACAGCTAATTAAATATGATTTGAAGTGTAGACACTGTTGCGATGTAGGAAACACAGCAGCTAATTTGCACACAGCAAGATCCCACAAATGAGCAATGTGATCATGACCAGATAATCTGATCGTCTGCTGCTGATTAAGGAATAAATGTTGGTCAGATCGCCGGGGAGAACTCCCCTGCTCTTCTTTGAAATAGTACCACGGCGGCACGGTAGCACAGTGGTTAGCACTGCTGCTTCACAGCTCCAGGGACCTGGGTTCGATTCCCGGCTTGGGTCACTGTCTGTGTGGAGTTTGCACATTCTCCTCGTGTCTGCATGGGTTTCCTCCGGGTGCTCCGGTTTCCTCCCACAGTCCAAAGATATGCGGGTTAGGTTGATTGGCTATGCTAAAATTGCCCCTTAGTGTCCTGGGACGTGTAGCTTAGAGGGATTAGTGGGTAAAATATGTAGGGATATGGGGGTAGGGCCTGGGTGGGATTGTGGTCGGTGCAGACTCGATGGGCCAAATGGCCTCTTTCTGTGCTGTAGGGTTTCTATGATTCTATGAACATTGAGGTTGCCAACGCTCCACGATTGTCCTGGAGTCTCCTGGAAATAATGATTAATTTCTAGGACACCACAGAGAGAAACCAAAAGAGAAGAATCAAGGGGAACATTCAATGACATTGTGTCTTCATCTCATTTTCTTTCAATACTTTCCTCCATCAACCATAAAAATATTGGACATGGAAAATCAGTTTGATTTACAATTAGCCATGGGAAGATGGGGTCTGTAAGGCCGGAGAACCAATGATGGTGTAGCAGGAGGTCACATGATGAAACCTCCAGCAATACTGCCAGAGTATGCGAGATATTGGGGGGAATCTAGCAGGCCTGTTAGTCACGGGCACAAATCCCATAATGATCGCTAAATCTCGCAAGCAGCCAAAAATGGGAATTGTGCCAGTGAGATCCCAGTTTGAGATCTTCCCCTCCCCTGCCAGTAACATGATTTCTGTAGATCTAGTGTAATTAATGGGCTTGACGCCATAGCAACAAGGTGGGGGGGTGTGGTGGTTGTGGGGGACAGATGCACAGATGCCTGCGAAGGGGGGTGTGGAGAGGAGAGAGATTCCAGAAGCCTGCGAGTGGGTGGGTGCCCCACTGTTGGTGTTGTGGTGGGAGAGGGGTGCCCTGATGCTTGAAGGGGGGGCTCCCAATTCCCAATCTCCGAGGGGGGGTGTCCAGATCTCCGTGGGGTGCTGCGGGGGCCTTTAATATTACTGTAAGATTGGAGTGCCCTTTAAAAAAGGCACCCCAATCTCAGAATCCAGCTTTGCTGGCATGTTTAGGCCCCACCCCTCCAGCTGGCTGTGTGATCCTCGCAGAGTGTTGTTACATCCGGTGAAAAAAGGCATCTGTGAAGCCAACGGGTTTCACAGTTTTTCTCGCCTGACCCAACACTCCGTGTAATTTTGGGTAAATTGCACCCAATGTCTTGCTGAGTACTGCTGCTTGTTCTGCTGATCCATAAGGAAGACAATACGAAGGCCATTGTGCCCCAATATAGAAAGCACTGGAACATACTGCAGTACCGAGTGAGTGTTACAGTGCCAAAGGAGGTGTGAAACTGGGTCCATGTCTCCCCTCTCAGGTGGATGGAAGAGTTACCATGGCAATATTTTACAGAAGAGCAAAGGAGTTGTCCCTGATGTTCTGGTCAACATTTATCCTTTAACTAACATTTCTAAATACAGATTATCTGGTCATTCGTCACATTGCTGCTTGTGGGACCTTGCTATACGCAACTTGCCTTCAATGCAACAGTGACTCAAAAGAACTTCACTGGCTGAAAAGCACCTTGGGACATCCAGAGGTTGAGAAAAGGTGCTATATAAATAAAAAAATACAAGTGAAAATTCAATCACTGATGCTCCCACATTAAAGGGTATGAGGTACAGAAGTGAGAAGCTCAATTTTAAAATACAGACATTTCGCAACTGTTTAAACTTTACATATTACCAGCTCACCTAATGTATGTGTAAGGCAAAGAGAGGGTGGCTTTGGAATATCCCTTAATGCTGCCTAGTAACATCTCAGGTTTGTGTGGGAAACAGTGTCCCACACAACACAAGTCAACATAGCCTAATGTGCAGTCAAGAATGCAGACATGTAACCTAAAACCTAGGTCCCACCAACACAACCTTCAGTAGTGCATCCAACATTGATTTCCATTGGATCCCTCTTCATCGCTGCTGTTCCGAGACTAAGGATTCAGTGGGAGGGAATAATGGTCATGAGTCACTTTACATCAGAAACAATTAGCATACTGGTACTATACAATTTCACGCTACTTAGAGCGGGTAAGAGTTACTTTCAGATTTACCTTATGTATTTAACATTTGGAGAAGAACCGGATTTTGCATGCATTGATGATAATGACAGCTCTTAATAAATATTACCAATTGCATGTGTCAAAATAAACATTGTAACAAGAACTGTAATGAGTAGAGATTTGGCTTCTCATCTCAAAGACCTGGGTTCAAATACAACTTGCATTTAGATGTCACCCTTAATAAACGAAAATATCCCAGTGTGATTCGCAAAAGTGAAATTATACAAAATTTGACTTCAAGTCACATAAGGTGATATTAGGACAGGTGACCAAAAGCTTGGCAAATGGGTAGATTTGAAGGAGCATCTTAAAACAGGAAAAAGAAAGAGAGGTAACAAGTTTAGAGAGGAAACTACAGAAGTAAAGACACGGAAACCAATGGTGGAAACATTAAAATCACAGATGCAAAAGAGTGGGATAAATTTGTCCTCTACCTGCTGATTGTACAGATCTGACAAATAATGAGCTGGTCAGCTCTTAATAGAGATTGCCTGTCCCTATCTCAGCATAAGGTGCACTGCAGCGACTCACCAAGGTTCCTTCAACAGCACCTTCCAAACTCACAACCTCAACAATCTTGTCCGACAAGGACAAGGGCAGCAAACACATCACCTGCAAGTTCCCCTCCAAGCCTCACATCATCCCGACTTGGAATTATATCACCATTCCTCAATTGTTGCTGGATTATAGTCTGGAATTCCCTCCCTCACAGCAATGTGGGTGCAGCACTCACCATCACTTGCTCAAGGGAAGTTAAGTGCCAGCCTTACGAGCAGCACTCACATCTCATGAACACATTTTAAAATAAACTGATGTAAAAATATCCTCTCTCATTGGGAGGATGCTATGTGGATGGGAGTGGAATAGAGTCCCACTGGTGTAAACAGTTATCCTGAGGGAGGGGCGTGGGGGGGGGGGGGGGTAGGAGGGGGAGGGGGGAGAAGGGGGGGTGGTGGGGGGGGGGATGGTGGTGGGGAGGGGGAAGAGGGCATGAGCCACACCTCCTGCTGCTGACTGCTGCCTCATTAACCCACTTGTGGAAATCAGATGTGTTATGGTTCAGTTTAGAAACTCCGAAATGTTTTATGAAGCCCACCTGAATCATAAGTTTTGCATTTTGAATTTGGCTAGGATAAGCATGAGAGGTTTTATTTCAGGTATGATTCAAGTGACTCACTAGGGAGCTTTTATCAAACGAAGCTTATTTAAGAATATAGTTAACACGTATAGTAATAAAATTAGCAAGAACCTTTATCAATTACAAACAAGAAACAAATAATCATGGTAATGTATAATCCTTAATGATATATATATATATATATATATAGCTGTCCCAATTAAACCAACCTCCATAGACAAAAGACCCTTTTCACAGGTTTAACACAGCACAGAACAGTTCACGTGATTATGGGATTGAGGCCAGTATTTGAATTCTGCAGTCCAATGCTCTTGAGACTCAGAACAGTTTGAAGACAAGCCAGCTTCCCAATACACCAGAGAGACTCTGGTTCAGCCCCCAACAACAGCAGGTTTTCACCCTTCAGGAAAACAAGAGAACTTTCAAAACAACCGGGAGAGAGGGAAAACACTCCTTTTTAGTTTGCTGTCCCTTCTGAAACTCAATCTAACTTGCAGCGCCAAACTGAAAATCGGTCCTTGTCACCTGACAGTTTTTTCCTCCTCCCAACAATGACATCACCTAAGGCTGCAAGCATGAATTTAAGAAAAAACTTAAAGGTACACAAACATCACAGATGAAAGAAACAAGCTGTATTTATGTAGAGAACTGAGGATGCCCCAAAATGTAACCAATTAATTACTTTGAAAGTGCTGCCACAATCGTAATGTAGGAAGCGCAGCAGCCATCTTGTACACAGCAAGCTCCCACAAATAGCAATAAATGATCAGAATGCTGATTCTTGCAGTACTAGAGAATGCCCCTGTGGTTATTCCATCAATGCAAAGCAATCTTTTACACTCTTCCAAGAGGACAGGCAGCCTCAGTTTAATACTTCAAGCAAAGGGCAGCACCTCTGACAGTGCAGCACTCCCTCAGTTCTGGACTGGGAGCGTCAGCCTGGATTTTGTACTCAGGTCTCTAATGACCAGTCTGAAAGTTCTGTCATGTTTCTTTGACTGTTTTGAAGCATCTCAGAGTGCAACATGATGTACTTGGAGAGCCTGGATATTATTGCACTTTGTGTGGTGGCCATTTTGAAATGTTTGCAATGCTTTTTCAGATATTTCATCAATAAAGTACATTTTTGCGAAAAAAAAATCTCTGGATTGGAACTGAGACCCCCAATTTTCTGACTCAGAGGTGATGTGCCACCCACTGAGCCATACGGCTAGCACCTTGAAAGTGAAGCCACATCTCAACAAAAAAGGTTTAACAGTTGGGAAGCAACTCATGGGTTTGGAAATGGCACCATGCCAGACAGAGGCACAAGGAGAGTGTGTCAGGATTGTGAGAGACAGAGAGACTACAACTGTCACAAATAAAACAAATCAGCCCGAGTAGCGCAGAGAGTGGAGGCAGTGGAGGGGGGGGGGGGGGGGGGGAGGGAGGAATGGATTCCGAATAGATCTTAAATGGGATTTAAATCACTCAACAACAGAACTGAGACTGGGGAAAGAGTACTCCAGAAATAAATGGTTGATATAAAGAGAGGAGTGCTCAAAGCATTGGGGCTACAACAGGGATAGAGTAAACAGGGATAGAGTAATCGCTGAGAGTGCGAGGCTGTGTGACTAAGCCAAGGGGAAACTGTGGTCACAGGGGGGGTCAGCAAGGCAGCTATTTACAATTTGACAGCAAATCAGCAGACAGAAATAGTATTTAAGCTTGGCGTTATGGCCTCGACCCCCACCTCCCCCAAAGATACTGAACAGCTAAACCTAACAATGGAAAATTACCACCCCAACTGCATTTACTGAGAAACTGAGATCTTTACTCAGGTTTTCTGTTTTATTGATGACAAAATAAGATTATTGCTACACTGTAGCTACCCCACTGACCATGTTCCATCCACTCCTCCAGATGTAATGGGGTCCGTATGAAACAGAGTTCCCGACCAGCTTTCAGTCCCCTGACCTGTGTTGTGGTACTGATAGCAAGGGGACAATCAAACTGTCCAAGTTTCCATTCCTGATCGTTATCCCATTCCCCCCCTACCTCCTTCCCCCACCCCCTCCCCACCCGAGATGTATATGTGACAACAATTCAGCCGTGCTTATGTTATCATCCGGGATTGAATAGAGAGCACTAGCATTTCTATAACGCCTTTCACAAATTCGGGACATCCCAAGGCACTTTAGCCATTGGAACACTTTTGAAGGTGTCCTCACTGTTGTAATGTAAGAAATTCACAGCAGTGTGATCATCACCAGATAATCTGGTCTGGCCAGGTTAGTTGTGGGATAAATATCAGGGAACTCCCCTGGTCTTCTTCAAAATAATGGTATTGGATCGTTTACAACCACCCGAGGGTGCAGACGTGGCCTCAATCTAATGTCTGAACTGCAATTGCAGCATTCCCTCAGTAATGGCAATGGGTGAAGAGTAGACCAGGACTCTGCTCTCTGGAGTGAGACTTGAATTCAGAGCATTCTGATTTGACAATGAGAGTGTTGCCGACTAAGCCACAGCTAAAGAGAATTAATTACATTGCCACTTCCTGCATCTACTTCCTTCACCCTTCCAGATCAAAAATAACATCTCGCTTTCATTAGAATTGGCCTGGTAAAAGGCTAAAACTGGAGCCTGAATAGAGAGGCCTCAGCACACTGTAGCTGGAGGATCCGGGAAGGATTGTGCCAGGAGGGCACAGGAAGATGTCAAGTGACAGTTCAATATCGCAGTCATGAAAGTTGAATGGCCACACCTCCTGCTCCTACTCTAAAGGTGGAACCCTTTAGAGTAGGAGCAGGAAGTGAGAGAGAGTGTGTGGAAGAGAGAGAGAGGGGGGGGGGGGGGGGGGGGGAGGGATTTTTCGGCCACACTCGTCCCAAAACCGGAAAATCCTGCCCGAGGTCAACAGACCTGTCCATAATCCGCCCCTCGCCTGCTCCGATTCCCATGGTGGACAGGACGGTACAAGTCGCCCCATAGAGCGAGAAGGTAAGGGGAGGTTACACAGAGGTCAGAGGAAGCCAGGTTCGGACTTGCCCGTGACCTTATCCAGTGATTCACTATCCTGCAGACATCAATTAGACTCTTGCGTGCAAGTATAGCTAACTGGGTGAGGAAGCAGAGAGCTGCCAACTGAGTGTTCCTCAATAGGCTTCAGGACAGAAATCCAGGTTGCTCTAAAGGAATAACAGTTGACAGAAGCAACAATCTAATCTGAAGGTCCAAGCAGCACTCTTGTGTAACTGTCATAGTTTACGATGCCACTCGAACCCCTCAATTGGATTTTAGTTTATAATTTACACCTGGATATCTGTTATTCTATTAAAAAAATCAACTAAATTGTGTAATTCTGTATATAAAAACTGTCTGAGCCCCTCAATTAGATTACAGACTGTAACTCACTCCTGGGTAACTGTTATTCTACATGCTGTACCATCTGAACCTCTCAAATAGACTCCTGCCATTTTTAGGTTTTGTGCTTCCTGGACATCTTCAAAACAAATAATTACTTTTTAATATAAAAGCAAAATACTGCAGATGCTGGAATCTAAAACAAAAACAGAAAATGCTGGAAAAACTCAGCAGGTCTGACAGCATCTGTGGGGAGAGAATAGAGCCAATGTTGAGAGTCTGGATGACACTTTATCAGCGCTATTACTTTTTAAACAGATTCTCTGTTGTTACTTTGGAAGATACACCAACAAGATCCCACCGAGGGCAACAAGATGAAAGACCAAAGAACGTGTAATTGTTGGTATTGGTTGAGGATAAAAAGGTACTGGGAAAAAGTGCTTATTTACTCTAAATAATATCAGCGTAATATCAGAATGGTTGGCACGGTGGCACAGTGGTTAGCACTGCTGCCTCACAGCGCCAGGGACCTGGGTTCGATTCTTGGGTCACTGTCTGTGCGGAGTCTGCATGTTCTCCCCGTGTCTGCGTGGGTTTCGTCTGGGTGCTCCGGTTTCCTCCCACAGTCTGAAAGATGTGCTGGTTAGGGTGCATTGACCCAAACAGGCGCCAGAGTGTGGCGACTAGGGAAATTTCACAGTAACTTCATTACAGTGTTAATGTAAGCCTTACTTGTGACTAATAAATAAACTTTAATTAAGATCATAGAAATGTTTTAATATTATTCAATTTTCTCCAAAATAATGCCAAGGATCTTTTGCATCCACTTGAGGGGGCAGACAGGCCCTGTTTTAATTCTTATCCAAAAATAGCCTCCCAACAATGAAACACTATCTCAGTGCTGTAGATTAGATAAAGAAAGACTTGCATATCTATTACACCTTTGACAAATTCCAACGCTCCGAAAGCCTTCACAGCTAATGATGTCCTTTCAAAGCGTAGTCATTATTGCAATTTGTAGAATGCGGCAGCCAATTTCCACACAGTCAGATCCCACAAACAACAATGTGATCCTAATTTGAGGAAAGATGTAGTGGCCATGGAGGCAGTTCAGAGGAGGTTCACTGGATTGATTCCAGAGGTGAGGGGTTTGTCGCATGAAGAGAGATTGAACAGTTTAGGCCGATACTCTCTGGAATTTAGAAGAATGAGGGGAGATCAAATTGAGGTATTCAAGATGATAAAAGGTTTGGATAAAGTAGACGTGGAGCAGATGCTTCCTCTTGTGGGGCATTCTAGGATCAGAGGTCATAGTTTTAGGATAAGGGGCAGCAAATTTAAAACAGGGTTGAGGAGAAACTACTTCTCCCAAAGGGTTGTGAATCTGTGGAATTCGCTCCCCCAAAAGTGGGGAGGATGCTGGGACAGTAAGTTTGAGGAGGATTTAGACAGATTTTTAATTGGTAATGGGTTGAAGGGTTATGGGGAGAAGGCAGGAGGGACAAATGCTGGTGAGGATACTGGAGGAACTCTTGTTTCTCTTTGAAATCCTGCTTTTCCATCCACCTGTTCAAATCTCAGTGCTACATGGGTTGGAAAGCGCTTTGAGTGTCCCGAGGTTGCACAAATGCATGTCTTTCTTCCCATCACAGGGTAACACAGTGTTCTTCGCGTTGCGGGAATAAACAATGGCCTCTCTCTGCTGCAGGGACCTGTGCAAGCTGTGTGCGGGGAGATGAATCAAGTGCCTTGCTCACAGATAGCTGGCTGAAGTGCATCAGTGATGTTGCGAGGAAGTTTTGGGTGCGCTTATCTCCTGTTGGTAATATTTCCCCCCCCCCCCCCTCCCCGTGCTAGCCTGGTTATTCCCATCACATTACCCGCCGCAAGATCCAGAGCACACTGCTCAAGGAATCACCAGCACATTTCTTTGTAACCTTGACTCAGGCTCCAGCCCTGTTTTTCACTAACATGCTTATGCAGGAGGCGATTGTGTTCAGGCTTAAGATGTCTAAGAGGCAAATACTTCATTTATGAATAAATAAAAGTCCGATTAACCACAACCTGGACAATACAATGGTCAGAAAACCATACAGCTCACTGCAAATTATCAATGCATCAGGAGAATAAGAACTGAGAAATTCTAATATTTATTGACATTACGCAAAATGCAACAAAAACTAACCTACAAAGGAAGATTTATAATCGGTGTGGGAGGACAAAGGGAAACAGTTTTGCATTCGGATTTTTTTCAGTGTCCAACTCAGTCAAATTTTTAAAAGTAAAAACAGATTCTGCAGACAGATGTCTCATATCAATTTTCATAAAACATCCCTTTTCTCTCACGTGTAGACAGACACAGACCCGCACACACACAATGGATAAAAGACTGCACACCCATTGTTCAGTCTGTTACGGAAGGGAGAAGCGGAGAAAAGGGGAGAGGGAGGAGTGCGGATGGGGGCTCCGTTAACAGGAGGAGTGAGGGGGAGGATTGGGGAGAGAGGGTAAGGAACTTGAGGGAGGGAAATAGAGAAGGAAGCGAATCAGCAGACAAAGGGTTAAAATTCCAGCGTGCATGCTCCAAAATATCAGCAATTATTGAAATGCGCATTGATTTATTAAATATTATTCACTGCCAGTTTTCTTTTAAATGGTAGACACTTGATTCTCCAGAGTGGGAAGTTTCAGTGTTCTGTGCAGATACAGATGCAATTCTATTGCAACATTAACTCAGTCAGAGGAAAATAATCATCATTAAAAAGTACAAGGAGCGTCAAATCAGAGAAAGGTTTCCAGGAGATGTGACATAAAATCCCCAAGCTGCTAAATTTCCAGCAAAGGTACATTGTTATCTTTTAATAACGTTTTAGACAAAAGGGGCTTTTGGGGGTTGACCGCTCGTCTCGCCTGGTCGAACGCACAGAGGCAGCTATTCAAACACCTTCAGCTAAAGAGCTCCGAGCAGGTTAGAGAAACATTAAAGAGGGCAAAGGATTCCGGGGAGGGAGGAGGAGGGGGGGGTAAAGACTTTTTTTTCTCAAAGCATGTGTGTGTCGGTGAATGAGTGTGAGTCAGGTTAGTAAGAGTGTGAGAGGGAGGTGTGTGTGAGTGAGTGTGTATGAGCATGTGTGTGTGTCTGAGTTTTGTCAGGTGAGTGTGTGTGTGACAGTCACTGAGCAGATAAGAAACTGTGCAGCAAGTTCAACAGATACATGAACTTTACCAACTTTCAAACATGCACCTTATTTTCAAAATAGAACGCAAATATAACTTACAGACTGTTCCACGCTGCGTGGCGTTATTAATCACTGGAACATACACACAGAAACAACACACTCTCAGTTTAAGAAATAATAACTTCTTTCTTGCCTTTTAAAAAAAGTGAATTATTAAGAAACATGGCCCTTTCCCAGCCAGTGTACTGACCTATTACAGCCTTCGGTCCCACAGATTGTTCTGCTTTTCAGTAAACTTTCCCACTTTCCATTCTCTCTTGCCAAAGAGATTTTTTTTGGGGGGGGGTGTTTAGTTCTGTATTACTGCAAACAATGTGCTTCCTCGGTTAATTTTTAGTCAGAAGAGTCTATAGTTTGCCTACTTATCTGCTCAGAGGGGGCACTGTAAGTCAGGTGTTTCTCTCTCTCTCACTCGCAGGGTAAAATCCATTCTATATAATCTTCCGGTGAGTCCAGACTTGAAGGCTTTGACTAGCATATGGGAGAGCAAATGGAGCATGCTCAGACCGACAAGCCGGGCTCCAGCACTTCAAGTGAATATTACTTCCTCCCAATGGTAGCTCCTTCTGCAAGCCCACACCCCCTTGAAGCCAGGAATGTGCAAAGTCCAGACAACACACCAGCCAGACAAGCTCCCCCCCCACCCCCGCGGCCTCCCCCACCTCCCCTCCTGAGATCAATAAGCCTGAAGCCACAGCTTGTGACCCGTGGGTCAGGTTGCCAAATAGGAGAGGCAGGCTAGATTTTCAGCCCAGAGCCTCTGACCCCTTTTCATACAGCTCCACTCCAGTTACAGAGTCACTGAGTTTCCCTAACACAATACTCCAGTCACACCAGTTCCACATGCAGGGATTGCAGCCAGGAGAACATTGGCAGAAATGTCTAAACTCTGAAATAGTTTATTCATGTTAGATGTTAAAATCCCCTTTTATTTGAGAGGGCTTCCCCACATTCGCCAATTCCTCCCCCTCCTCCCACCCCCAAACTAAATTCAAAACCCCAATGCAGAAAGTATAGGGGGGGAAGGTTAACCAAAAAAAAGGCAGGGTGTTGTTTCCGCTGGGAAAACGGGTATATTTCTCTCCAGATCTTACCACACTCTGCCTAATAAATTAGTCATAGAGGTTTGCAGCATGGAAACAGGCCCTTCAGCCCAACTTGTCCATGCCGCCCAGTTTTTACCACTAAGCTAGTCCCCAATTGCCTGCATTTGGCCCCCACCATGGCAGTCTCAGGGGCTGCCCTCCCCACCTCTGATGGGAGTCGGCATTTCTCTCCCCCTCCCCCAGTCATCGGCCCCTCCCTTCCCCCGCAACCCCCACAATGGCCATCACCGGCATTTGCAGCTCCTCCCTCCATCCCGGCCACCACCACCTACAAATAAATCCCCCTCCCCCATGAGGCAACCACTGGGGCCTGCCTCTTGGCACGGGTTGGCACTCCAGGTTGGTAGGGGCATAGTGCCAGCCTGGCAATGCCAACCTGTGCCAAGGGGCAGTGTCAGGGGGCAGTGCCAGGGCACTGCCTGACCATGTCCTTTCCCCACGGGGGCTATACTTATCTTTATGCCCCTGGGTAGACTCCCACGACAGGTTCACGTCTAGGTGAACTTGTTGTAAACTGCGCCAATGTGACGTCACGTCGGTTTAGTGTCAATATCAGGCAAGGGGTTGGGTTAATGGTATTAAAATTTATTGAAGCGCACGTAAATGTATTCAAGAGGCGGCTGGATATAGGTTATGGGGAGAAAGCAGGATTAGGCTATTGGGTTGGATGATCAGCCATGATCGTAATGAATGGCGGAGCAGGCTCGAAGGGCTTCTATGTTTCTATGTTTCTAAAGCAGGTTCTCACCTGTTATGACCGTGAACCTGATGAAGTCGCCAGCGAGGGGCGGGGAAGATCCAAAATTGCAAT
The DNA here is from genome assembly GCF_964213995.1 of Mustelus asterias. Taxonomy (NCBI): domain Eukaryota; kingdom Metazoa; phylum Chordata; class Chondrichthyes; order Carcharhiniformes; family Triakidae; genus Mustelus; species Mustelus asterias. Next base: position 39,394,227 of record NC_135827.1, read on the forward strand.
CTCGCCGGTAGGATCTGCAACTTCCAGATGTTGAGCCCCCACCGGCATTGGCACAGACGGTGAGTGTGGGCACAGGATCATCCCCACAGAGTAACACATAGCAGCACATTGATGGACAGAGGCTGAATGGTGCGATATGCAGAGAGTCCAGAGGCCAAGCCGGGCCCAGTGATTCAAATGCAATCAAATCCACTTTGCTTTGTGTCCCAATATTATCTGAAAGTTGCAATGTATAATGCTGTTTAAGCATATTCCACCTGATTCTGTTCTGTGTATATCCACAGACTACATTTTTACAATGAGCTAGTTTAATCTACAATGATTTTACTTTCAAAGAAGATAACCTTTCACAGCAAGTTCCCTTTATCAAATTACTGACGTAATTTTAAATGTTTATCGACCATTAGAAATATTCACGCTGAAACCTGCCTTACACCGAACAGCAGATCCCGTGTACATTACACCGAACAGCAGACCCTGTGTACATTACAGGAACAGCAGACCCCGTGTACATCGCAGGAACAGCAGACCCTGTGTACATTACACCGAACAGCAGACCCTGTGTACATTACACCGAACAGCAGACCCTGTGTACATTACACCGAACAGCAGACCCCGTGTACATTACACCAAACAGCAGACCCCATGTACATTACACCGAACAGCAGACCCCATGTACATTACACCGAACAGCAGACCCCGTGTACATCGCAGGGAACAGCAGACCCCGTGTACATCGCAGGGAACAGCAGACCCCGTGTACATTACAGGAACAGTAGACAGCGTGTACATTACACCAAACAGTAGACCCCATGTACATTACAGGAACAGCAGACCCCGTGTACATTGCAGGGAACAGGAGGCCCCATGTACATTACACCGAACAGCAGACCCCATGTACATTATACCGAAAAGCAGACCCCATGTACATTACAGGAACAGCAGACCCCATGTACATTACAGGAACAGCAGACCCCATGTACATTATACCGAAAAGCAGATCCCATGTACATTACAGGAACAGCAGACCCATGTACATTACAGGAACAGCAGACCCCATGTACATTACAGGAACAGTAGACAGCGTGTACATTACACCGAACAGCAGACCCCATGTACATTACAGCAAACAGCAGACCCCATGTACATTGTAGGAACAGCAGACCCCGTGTACAATACAGGGAACCACAGACCCCATGTACATTACAATAAACAGCAGATCCTGTGTACATCGCAGGGAACAGCAGACACCAATCTCCATCACAGGGAACAGCAGACCCTGTGAACATTGCAGGAACAGCAGACCCCGTGTACATTAAAGGGAACAGCAGATCCCGCATATAGTAGAGGAAACAGCAGCACTCATGAACCAAATCATGAGCTATGGGCGAATAGCTCCACTGCCTTGAGGATACCTCGGGAGAGTTGAAGGCTAAGTGATAAACTCCGACAAAAAATCTGGAGTGGAGCCCAAAGACGTCCTGCACCCCGGCCAGTGCCTAACATAACGCTTTGCATTCCTCTGCACTCAATCAGAAAAGCCAAGAGGGAGACCCTGATGCTTGGGCAGCTAATGGCTTCCATAAATGTTGTCCAGGCTTGCACCTCGGAGACGATATCCCAGTTTAACTGCAGGGACCATCGCATCCCACCAGTTAGCTACCCCCCACTACAAGTCGAGGGCCCTAACTGGTAAGATGTTGATCCACCACAGTTCATGTGCTTCAAGAGGTACGAGGAGCTGACAGTCTTTACCTGTGGATGGAATCCATCGCGACAGGCAAATAAACAAGCTGTCTAAAAGGAAAGGAGATATCAACTCCTTAGCAAGTAAAACATTGGACCATATGTCCATGGGACTGACAGCTCAGCTGGTCGAGGAGAGGACCCATGGAAAAGAGAGAGCAGCGAATCCTGCACCTTCTCAATCAACAACAGCAAATATGGCAGAGGCTGCCATGCCAGGGTGGGGGTTCCTAGACCATAAGACATAGGAGCAGAATTAGGCCACTCAGCCCATCGGGTCTGCTCCGCATTCAAACATGGCTGATATTTTTCTCCTCCCCATTCTCCTGCCTTTTCCCCATAACCCCTGATCCCCTTATCAATCAAGAACCTATCTATCTCTGTCTTAAAGACACTCAATGACCTGGCCTCCACAGTGTTCTGTGGCAAAGAGTTCCACAGATTCACCACTCACTGGTTGAAGAAATTCCTCCTCATCTCTGTTCTAAAGGATTGTCCCTTTGGCCTGATGTTGCGCCCTCGGGTTCTAGTTTTTCCAACTGGTGGAAACATCCTCTCCACGTCCACTCTATCCAGGCCTCGCAGTATCCTATAAGTTTCAATAAGATCCCCCCTCATCCTTCTAAACTCCAACGAGTACAGACCCAGAGTCCTCAACCGTTCCTCATACGACAAGCTCTTCATTCCAGGGATCATTCTTGTGAACTTCCTCTGGACCCTTTCCAAGGCCTTCACATCCTTCCTGAGATACGGGGCCCAAAACTGCTCACAATATTCCAAATGGGGTCTTACCAGGCCATGTTTAACACAGTTCATCTTCATGGTACCAACCATTGTCATAGGGTTGCCACCATGAGCTCTGTGATAAACCCAGAAATGCCACAGACTGCAATTAATAACAAACCACATCTGATAATCCTCCACACATTTCTTACCTTCACCGCAAATTTCTGTTCCATTGCTTTTCATTGGTCCAAACCTAATTTCCAGCCTCATTGGACTTGGCCTGTTGCTTGGCAACAGCTCCGGCTCCCTGTAACATATATAATCATCCGGAACTTCAGCTAAATAAAAGTAAAAATGGATAATACAAATTGGTAAAAGATTGCGCTGGTGTGCAGGGGAATGAAAGAAGTGGCATTGCAACTTTTAATAACTAGCCAGGTAGGCCTCCTCTCAAACCTCAGGGGTTGCCAACCCTCCAGGATTGTCCTGGAGTCTCCTGGGATTGAAGTTGAATCTCCAGGTCACTGATGTGAGCAAAGTCCAGGGAAAACGATCCGAGAGGCATCAGCACAAATTTGTGCTGTCTTTTTAAATTTTACCTTTTGTTCATCGCAAAAGTATTGAGGGTGAGGGTATAGGCCGGAAAAGGTGGTAAAAGATGAGAGGCTGTGTGATGAAACCTCCATGAAGCAGTCTAACCAGAGTTGGCAACCATAGTATAACACCCTATGAGAGTTCCTCTTTATTTTACACAAAAAAAGCACTTTAAATACACACTACAATCAACACACGGACTTCACTTACCCCCTCCACAGATGTGTAGGTTAGATGGATTGGTCATGCTAAGTTGCCCCTTAGTGTCGGGGGGGGGGGGGGGGGGGGGGGCGTGGCGAGCAAGGTAAATAGGTGGGGTGAAGGGGATAGTGCCTGGGTGGGATTGTGGTCAGTGCAGACTCAATGGGCCAAATGGCCTCCTTCCGCACTGTAGGGATTCTATGATTCTATACTCCTGGTGTCAGTATTTTATGCACTGGGGGTTAAGGCAGAAAGTGTCTGCAGGCTATTTGGCTTTGGGGGCATCACACCCAACTTAGGGCGGCACGGTGGCACAGTGGTTAGCACTGCTGCCTCACAGCGTCAGGGACCCGGGTTCAATTCTTGGCTTGGGTCACTGTCTGTGTGGAGTTTACACATTCTCCCCGTGTCTGCGTGGGTTTGTGGATGTGCGGGTTAGGTGGATTGGCCATGTTAAATTGCCCCTTAGTATCAGGGGGGCTAGCTAGGGTAAATGCATGGGGTTATGGGGATAGGGCCTGGGTGGGATTGTGGTCGGTGCAGACTTGATGGGCCAAATGGCCTCTTTCTGCACTGTAGGATTCTATGATTCTAAGTTCAAATGCATTCTCAGCTGAGGATCCCAGGTGCACCACCGAGCCCCACAGTCATCAGAAAGCCATCAGGGGCGGAATTAATTCCTTTCCCATGCTGCTTCTGGGAAAGGCTAATAGTCCAAGGATCAAACTTGGGAAAATTCCTGGTTGTCGTCTCGACATCACGCAGGGAAGTTACCGAACAGAGTCATTGGGGAAACACTCCATGTGGCAGACTGAATAAAAACAAATTAAACTGCTAGGTGAAGCAGTTCATGGTGAAAATCATAGATAATCAGTTGGCAGGTTTATCAGGGCCAATTCTGGAACTCTGCTACAAGTAAAGTCTGGAAGATTACGAGGTGTTACTAATCCCACCTGAATGGAAATGTAGCAAACAACATTGAGATTTCCTGCAAACATTATTCACAGGTCCAGGTGTAAACTGTATGGAGCACCATTTCCAGGGGTGGAAAATGGCATGTCAGTGAAAATTAAAGTGAGGGGAATAATTAAAAGGGAGTGTGATGTATCACACAAACCCTGTTTTTTGTTAGCTAACACTCTTATGGAGTGTTATGGGACCTTTTACCAAGTTAAAGGTGCTGCTGTATATAAATACAAGTTGTTGTTGTTTACATAAAGGATAGTAGAGCGTATTCATATAATGATACCAGCATAGAAATGGTCATTTGGCCCATTGAACCTTTGGCAGCTCTTTGGTAGAGCCAGCCTATTAATCTCATTCACCTGTTCTTTCCCCTTTTCCCTGTAAATATATTCATAGAAAATAGAAGCAGGAGTGGGCCATTCGGCCCATCGAACCTGCTCCACCATTCATTTTGATCATGGCTGATCATCAAATTCAATATCCTGATCCTGCCTTCCACACCGCGCCCACCCCCCCCCCCCCCCCCCCATATCCCTTGAACCCATTTAGCCACAAGAGCTATATCTAATTTTTTCTTGAAATCACACAATGTTTTGGCCTCAACTACTTTTTGTGGTCGTGAATTCCACATATTCACCACTCTCTGCGTGAAGAAATTCCTCCTCACCTCAGTCCTAAAATATTTCCCAATTTGAGTTGGGATAAAAGGTGAGCTAGCTAGATGGCTGGAGAACTGGCTTAGCCATAGAAAACAGAGGGCAACAGTGGAGGGGTCTTTTTCCAGTTGTGACTAGTGGTGTTCCGCAGGGCTCTGTACAGGACCTCTGCTGTTTGTGATATATATAAATGATTTGGAGGAAGATGTAGCTGGTGTGATCAGTAAGTTTGTGGACGACACAAAGATTGCTGGAGTTGCGGATAGTGATGAACATTGTCAGAGAATACAGCAGGATATAGAGAGGCTGGAACATTGGGCGGAGAAATGGCAGATGGAATTTAATCCAGATAAATGCGAAGTGATGCATTTTGGTAGATCTAATGTAAGGGGGAGCTATACAATAAATGGCAGAACCATCAGGAGTATGGACACACAGAGGGACCTGGGTGTACAAGTCCACAGATCCTTAAAGGTGGCAGCACAGGTGGAGAGGGTGGTCAAGAAGGAATATGGCATGCTTGCCTTTATTGGACGGGGAATAGAATAAAGAAGTTGGCATATGATGTTGCAGCTGTATAGAACGATGGCTAGGCCACATTTGGAATACTGCGTCCAGTTCTGGTCGCCACACTACCAGAAGGACGTGGAGGCTTTGGAGAAAGTACAGAAAAGGTTTACCAGGATGTTGCCTGGTATGGAGGGTCTTAGCTATGAGGAGAGATTGGGTAAACTGGGGTCGTTCTCCCTGGAAAGACGGAGGATGAGGGGCGACCTAATAGAGGTGTATAAAATTATGAACGGCATAGATGGGGTGAACAGTGGGAAGCTTTTTCCCAGGTCGGAGGTGACGAACACAAGGGGTCACGGGTTCAAGGTGAGGGGGGCAAGGTTCAACACAGATGTCAGGGGGACGTATTTTACACAGAGGGTGGTGGGGGCCTGGAATGCACTGCCAAGCAAGGTGATTGAGGCGGACACGCTGGGATCGTTTAAGACTTATCTAGATAGCCACATGAACAGACTGGGAATAGAAGGATACAAAAGAATGGTCTAGTTGGGCAGATGAGCGGTGCAGGCTTGGAGGGCTGAAGGGCCTGTTCCTGTGCTGTATTGTTCTTTGTTCTTTGTTTATCCTCAAACTATGGCCCCCAGTTCTGGACCCCCCCCTTTTCTGTTCAAGTATTTATCTAATCCCCTTTTCACAATTGTAATTGAAGCTTCTTCCACCAACCACCTTTACAGTGATGTATTCCACACCACCACTTGCAGTACGTAAAACAACCTTCATGTGAGTCACCTCTGGTTGTTTTGCCAATTACTCTAAATCTGTGTCCTCTGGTTATCGATCTTGTCATCCCTTATTTACTCTATTGAACCCCTTTATGATTTTAAATACCTCTTCCCTTAACCCTTCAGACTGTCAGGAGAACAATACCGACTTCTCCACATAACTGCACGCACACATCCCTGGTAAGAACCCAGTAAGTCTCCTCTGCATCCTTTCCAAGGCTTTGACATCCTTCCTAAAGTGTGTTGCACCCCCAGAATTGAACATCATATTCCAGTTGGCTCCCAACCAGTGTTTTATAAAGGTATAGCATCACCTCCCTGCTTTTGTTCTCCATTCCTCTATTAGTAAAGCCATCATATGGGGTAATATTGTGGATAGTAAACTGTACAACAAAGAGAAAGATGGAAAGACAAAAGAAGAGAACTTAATTGTCTGGATTTTAAGTGAATGCTTTATAATGTGACAGGATATAGAATATATTGTGTGTCTGTGTATACATATATAAAATATTGACAAGAACTTGCATGTCTATTGCATATTTCATGATCTCAGGATGTCAATTAGGTACTTTTGGAGTGGAGACAATGTTGTCACTATGGTAGTCACTATGCGCACAGCAGGATCCCAGAAACAGCAGCCTAGGGACAACATTTTGAAAGCCTTCAAAGGGCATCTTTCCAACACTGAATGGGAGGTGGTGAAGAAATAATCACCGAAACAATGGCGAGGAAAAGTACATTGTACCAACTCGAGACTAAAGATAACTGGCTCCATCAACGGAGTGGCTAATGCCACAGTGGATGATTTGATTTGATTTATTATTGTCACATGTATTTAGATACAGTGAAAAGTATTGTTTCTTGCGCACTATACAGGCAAAGCATACCGTTCATAGAGAAGGAAACGAGAGAGTGCAGAATGTAGTGTTACAGTCATAGCTCGGGTGTAGAGAAAGATCAACTTAATGCAAGCTAAGTCCATTCAAAAGTCTGACAGCAGCAGGGAAGAAGCTGTTCTTAAGTCGGTTGGTACGTGACCCCAGACTTTTGTATCTTTATCCTGACGGAAGAAGGTGGAAGAGAGAATGTCCAGGGTGCGTGGGGTCCTTAATTATGCTGGCTGCTTTGCCGAGGCAGCGGGAAGTGTAGACAGAATCAATGGATGGGAGGCTAGTTTGCATGATGGATTGAGCTACATTCACGACCTTTTGTAGTTCCTTGTGGTCTTGGACACAGCGGGAGACATACCAAGCTGTGATACACCATAGAAAACATTCTTTCTGGTTGTATCTGTAAAAGTTGGTGAGAGTCATAGCTGACGTGCCAAATTTCCTTAGTCTTCTGAGAAAGTGGAGGTGTTGGTCTTAACTATAATGTCGGCATGGGGGACCAGGACAGGTTGTTGGTGATCTGGACACCTATGATGATGGAAGCAGGTATCCATACAGTTTGTTTTCTGTGGACTTGGACACTGGGTAGACAGCTAGCTCCCCAATAGCTACAGCCCACTAGGAAATGAGAATAGTCTGTAGTCATTGGAAATATGCTCAGACTCTGTTCCTGGGTTTGTAAGTGTTTGGGCATTATCATGTCAATCATGGTTTGCTGTGATTGGGGTTCTTCTGAAGAACCAACCAGATTAAGATGACAATCAGGCCACATGCTTATTTCCACGGATTTCCTTCAAGACTTGGAACCAAAGAAAGGGATGGTCTGCCTGTTGATGTTGATTCAATAGAACAACCAAGAAGATCCATTGCGAATCTTCAATTGCCCAGCTATCCATTCAATGATCCTTCACTTCCCATCATCTCCTGGACTTGTTTCGCTCAAATGGGAGGAATTTTTCAGAATAGCTTTGACTTATTTTCTCATGGGATATTTTTGTATTTTTGTTCTCTCCCCCAGCAGTGTCAATAATTGAGGGAAGAGGAGGTTGCGTGGGTGAGGGGACTGAGGATGGTGGAAGTGTTCAGTCACAAGGCTCTGACCATCATGAGTGTGCGACAGGCTTAATGAACCAGCAGGGTTTTTCAAGCCCATCACTTTTATATGTTTGTGTCTTCCCAGTATCTCACATGGAAGAAATTCCATTGGAAAGCCCATTATTGGCAGCAATGACGTCCTGGATAAAAGTTAAAAAAGCAGCAGGCAGAAAATCCAATTTTCTTTTATTTATATGATTTAGAATTATAATGGGAAAAAAGCACAATTGTGTCAAAACAGAACTTCATGTCATTAAAATCCAATAAGGACTCACCCTGAAGTTTACTCCTGTAGCCTGTCAGAGATGGTCAACAGGTCCAAGGATGTGCGGGTTAGGTCGATTGGCCATGCTGAATTACTCCTTAATGTCCTAAGATGTGTAGGTTAAGGGGTTCAATGGGGTAAATATGTGGAATTACGGGGGGTAAGGCCTGGGTAAGATTCATTGTTGGAGAGTTGGTGCAGGATCAATGGGCCGAATGGCCTCCTTCTGCAATGTAGGTATTCTATGAAATGGAGTAAGGATCCTTGTGGATTTATCTCCTCTTTAATCTCGGCTCACTGAAAGCCTCTCAACTGTGATCAACTAACTTAGCACAAACTGGGACCAAACCTTGGTCTCCTGTGCAACCCACTCACCCTCCCTATTCCCCGACCCCTGCAGCTGTACCTTCAACTGCTTGGAACCACACTCTAGAACTCTCTCCACCTCTGTATTTCCTTCTCTATCTCCCCCTCCAAGGCCCGCCTTCACATCCACTTTTGGTTATCCCTACCGAAAATCTCCTCCGCTAGCCCTGCCTACATTTGTTTCTGATTACATCCTTGTGAAGTGTCATAGGATTGTTTGACAATGTCAGAGGTGCCAAATAAACACAAGTTGTCATTGTTGTTGGCTACTCTAAAATAATGGCTGAAGCCGCCTCCAGTTCCCTCCACAACACCTCCAGTTCCTTTAAGTAACAACAATTCCTTCCAATTATAAACTGGCAAAATATCCAACAATAATTCCCCGGGACAGGAAAAGAGGAGGTGAATTTGGAAAAGGAATTGGAGTCAGGAAGAGGGAGAAATCTGGGGAGAAAGTCAAAACTGTGCACAGTTTTGGTCCCCTTATTTGAGGAAAGATGTAGTGGCATTGAAAGCAGTTCAGAGGAGGTTCACTGGATTGATTCCAGAGATGAGGGGTTTGCCGTATGAAGAGAGATTGAACAGTTTAGGCCGATACTCTCTGGAATTTAGAAGAATGAGGGGAGATCAAATTGAGGTATTCAAGATGATAAAAGGTATGGATAAAGTAGACGTGGAGCGGATGCTTCCTCTTGTGGGGCATTCTAGGATGAGAGGTCATAGTCTTAGGATAAGGGGTAGCAAATTTAAAACAGAGTTGAGGAGAAACTACTTCTCCCAAAGGGTTGTGAATCTGTGGAATTCGCTACCCCAAAGTGCGGTGGATGCTGGGACAGTGAGTAAATTTAAGGAGGTGTTAGAAAGATTTTTAATTGGTAATGGGTTGAAAGGTTATGGGGAGAGGACAGGAAAATGGGGATGAGGAACATATCAGCCATGATCGAATGGCGGAACAGACTCGATGGGCTGAATGGCCTAATTCTGCTCCTATATCCTTTGAACTTGTGAACTTATATAGCAAGTCAATGGGGATGTTTAAAAAACACAAGATACAGGTAGTTGAAAACATATAAAATTGATGGGTACAAAAAGGTCAGCTGGTCCATTAAGCCTGCCTCAAACTCACAATGGCTGAAACTTCATGACTAAACACTTCCTCCATCTCTGTTCACCCCAACCCCTCAACCTCTTTTTCCTTCAGTTATGTACATTCCTGGGAGAGGCAACAAGAAAAGCAAAGGTACCGCTTATGGAAATAAGGGAAAAGAATATTCTGGAAAATTCCACCCAAATGAGTGAAACTGGTCCAGGAGATGATGAAAAAAAGGAAGGATCATTAAATGGATGGCTTGGCAATTTAAGATTCATCACGGATTCTCTTGGCCACCCAACTGGATGAGCATCATCAGGCAGATATGATCAGCCTTTCCTTTGGTTCCAACTCTGAAGGAAAGGCATGGCAGTAAGCATGATTGGTCAGATAAATGGGGGAAGTCACGGTGGTTCAGAAGAACTAAGGTTACAAACTCTGCGATAGATTAAGGGGGGGGGGGGGTGGTGGAGAGGGGAGGTGACACCGTGGCAGCACCTGCAGACAGGAATAAGGATTTTAAAATCAAGGCCTACATGAAACCTGAGTACCAAACGTCTGTCGGCAGAAATTTATTGGCTTGCAGTAAAAAAGCCCACACAATTGCAGACAACATTGAGCCTTTGTTGTGCTGACAATAACCTAAGTAAAGAAAGCTTCTCTGCGAAGGCAGTGTATAAACAGCTTTAGCTGAACGCATACCATCAAGGCCTGATTTAGGGGGCTGTTCAAAAATGGGGTAGGGTGGGAAGGGGGCGCGGGTACTTGTGCCCTCAATGTATATGTGTGTACCTACATTTGTGTGTATATGTGCACACGTGAACATTTCCAGGGTAATACATGCAGTAGAGGAACAGTCTTTGTTTGCTTTAGTATTTGACTACTTCACCATGGTCGAGGATATGCCGGACATGTAAATCCCTCTGGAAATTTGAGCTTATCCAAAATTCGCACTAAGTCCCATTCCCCCATCACCCACTGTGCTCACTGACCTACACGGCATCCTAGTCTACCAACACTTCCATTATAAAATTCTCATCCTGAGTTGAAGGACTTTTGCAAGTGTTCAGAGCATTACCTAATGAAGGTCAGGCTCTGCTAGACTGCCAACTCTGGCTCCACGTACTTCTTGAGTTGCATCACAAGACCTCTTGTCCCCCATGGACCCACATAATCAAATGCTTTATTTTTCATTTCCAATATTTATATAACAAATCAACAAAAGATTCCAAGAAAATGTTTTAAAAGACATTTTTTTCTGATGCCTCTGATTTTTCTCTTGGGTTTTGCTCAGAGCATTAACCTAGTGTCTTCAATTCCTGGAGGCATCAGGGCAGTCCTGAGGATTGGCATAAGTTGAATTTTGACTGATAAATGCCAGCTTTAGGAGGCAGCATTGGGAGGGGTTGCCGAACAGCTAATCAGAATGAATGGTTCCGCATGTACATGGGTTGGAGGCAGATGATGAAGAGAAAGAATCTCAACACCCCCAGAGCTTTTATTTTAGATAAAACAACCATTTAAAATGTGCACAGAGTGAAAAGAGCATCATTTTTATTTATACATTTATATAGTTATCAATTCTTCTTATCAAATGATTTTGAATTGCCAATGCTAAGTGTGAAATATTGAACCAAACGTCACTCCAGAGGCCTCCCCAAACTGTGTTTTCTGAGGGGTATACATGACCTCTCCTGACCCATACGAGTGAGAGAGAGAAACTACGATCAGCGTTAAGAAAACGGGATCATGTAGCAATACAGCACAGCTCATTACCATCATTATTACCAACTTTCTCCCCTCCTCCCCTCCTGTAACGGCACTAACTGAAGCTGGAAAACATCCGCAGAATCACCCTGCAAAATGGCCACCCCTCATGACGGAATCCGGGTAGCCATCACAAGCAGCAGGCAATTCCACTACATTGGGCATCGCAGACATCCACAATGCTGTCCTCACCTGACCTTCATCACACATGTGCAAATTTTTAAGCAAACGTTACTGGATCGCGTTCAAGAGAACCTGGCTGGATTTTGCCACTCTGTATTTTGGAACTGCTGAGGCTCTTTGTAATGCCCCTCATTGTTCTCCCAACTGAAGCTTTACTAGACTGTGGAATCAAAATTGAATCTTTTCTGAACTGTCCAGCTCTCCACAAGACTGGGGCATGCCCTTACCCACTGAGCTAATGGAGTTTGCTTCTTATTTTAATGCCTTCCCTAGTTATTCGGGAAGTGTTGAGTTCAGTATTGGTGCCAGTCGTCATGAAGGGCCATGAACAATGACCCTTACGATTTTCATTCAATTGAGAGATGTCATGGGCTAATAATTCTCAGTGTTATAACTAGAAGATAATGGGGCTCAAATTAGACACAGGCGGGAACACAGACTGGACAACATTATAATCTGGTCCAAGATTCAGTTACATTAACTTCAATGGAACTGAATTTCAGACAGAATTTTTAACTTGGTGACAAGACATCATTCAGCTCAGTCTCAGAAAATTCTCAACAATTTCAAAAAGAGAAACGTTTAAACAGACAAGAATTATTATGGTTAAATCATACAGTCAAAAGCAATCTTTTGCTTACACACTGCCCTTTCACCTCTGGGGCCCCAAGGTTTGTACCCAGCCTAAGTTAATGGGTGATGCAAGTCTCCTTTGTCTGGCGTGTCTCTGAGCCTCACGCATTCTCCGGACTCTTGCAAACTGTCCCTTGCGGTCCAGGCAACGATACTCGTGTTCCTTATTCAATTGTACGTACTACCTGAATTCTATGCGCCAGAGGGCTTGGAAAGAGCTGTTCTCAGCTTTGTTTTCCCCTTCCTGAATAAAGCCAAAATATCAAAGCTCCGAGATCCGATACTACTAACAACTTGAGATGGATGGAAATTAAGGAGGAGAGGGATTTCAACTTTGCATGCAGTCTGCTGAGACTCCATCAAGCGCCCCTATGCAACCCACATAGTCCAAGGGCTTGGAGAGACCAAATATATGGGACAAGGTTTTAGAGTTCCGATTCATGCATTCCGAACTGTCCCCATTCAACACTAATTGGCACCACATTATTATTAATTTGAGACATTGTGAGAGCGACTGGAACGGAAGGTGCTCGATATTCTGGTAGAAACAAGTTGCCCTCCTCTAAGGTCTGGACCAGTCAATGCTACATTATGGACTGCTTTGTGCAGTGAACACAAGGGGGTTGCTACTGCCTCAAACTATGCATGTAGGCCCCTTGCTGCCGGCAGATATAAGGGGAATTCCCGTCGCTTGAATCTGGGGCTGGATTCCAGCCTTGAAGGAGGACAGTGTCACCCCAGCTGGGCTGCCAAATTATAGACAAAATGATGAAGGCATACGTATGTGTAAAGAAAAACTTTAGGTGTAAAGTCACACCAGTGACTATACTTCTTTCCAACTGTGACAATATAAAGGACTTAATCACATCTCGCAGTGAACTCTCTCATATATTTGCCCCAAAAAGATCCTTCATTGAAATCATAGCATTAACAGCGCTTTTGGAAATTTAAAGGACGTTTCTTACCTTACTCTTCCTTTGAAAGTAATAAAAGAAAAATATAACAGTTCGCCTCTATCTGACGGCCTCAGTCCCTAATCTGAAATGTATTTCCTGAGGTTCTCTTTCCACTGGAGCTAGCTGTGTGTCCTGTCCGTTAAGCATGCTCTGTGATAAGTCAGGCATGTAAACATCAGTTCACAGCAGTAAGTGGCTTGTAATGCTCTGGACACTGCCACAAACTCAGCAGGTCAGATGTGAGGCCGTGATGTCAAGGCACACAGCAAAGAGCTGCCATCATTTAGCCTCTTCTGTGCTCGTTATCCTCTTCACGCATGTGAATCACTCTCCCTCTCTAACCTTCAGGATGGTTTGTTCCCTTATTGCAGGCGCTTAGGTTTCACAACGGCATCGACGTTAACCCTTCGAGGACCACAGGAGCATTTGCGAATCAAAGGGAGGGAACATGAGGCAGCAACTATCTCCCACTCCAGCTCATTCTTTCCCAGGACCCTGAAGTGTGAAACTCCTCAACATCCCCCTGCCCGCCCCTCCCCTCCCTCCTCGTCTTCCCTCACCCTCGTCACTTTCAGGCTTTTTAAAATCCAAGCCTAATCATTACTTCTTGATCTATCTCGCCACTTACTCTTCTCAACCATGGCAGTGTCCTGCTCTCTGAACCTTAGCCTTTCACCTTGGCTTTTCACCAACAAAAAATCCTTTCTTACTCCTGGACAGGATACAAGATAAAGCATTGTCTGACAGATGACCTTTCTCTCTCCTCGCACTAGCTCTAACCCCCCGCTCTGTCCATTGCACATTCCCTTGCCTCTCCTCTTCTCTGCTTTAGCCATTTCTTACCATCTTTCCCAGCTCTTGTTTCGCTGTCTGCAATGCACTGTCTGAAAGAGCATTTGAAGCAGATTCAATAGCAATCTTCAAAAGGGAGTTGGGTGCATATTTGAAAAAGGAAAATATTTGCAGGGCTATGGTGGAGAAGAGCAGGGGGAAGCGGGACTAACCGGATAGCTCCTTCAAAGAGCGGGCAGAGGCACAAAGGACCAAATGGCCTCCTTCCGCCTGGTACGATTTTATGTTCTCCATACACAAAAAGTAGCCTGATTTTCTGAGTAACAGAGAGAAGGAAAACACCTCGGAATAATTTGAGAAACTGCAAAATGGGGGAGTGTGGTGGATGCTCTTAATTCTTTTTAGATTTAAAAAAAATCATTCATGGGATGTGAGCATCACGAGAACGGCCAAATCTTATTGCCCATCTCTCACTGCCCTTGAGAAGATGGTACTAAACTTCCTTGCTGAATATAACTGAATGGCTTGCTCAACCATTTCAAAGGACAGTTAAGAATCAGTTGCATTGCTGGCATGTGGGCCAGACCGGGCAAGGGTGGCATATTTTCTTTCCCAAAGAACATTAGTGAAGCAGATATGTTTAAACCACAATCCCAGTAGTTTCATGGCCACCACAACTGAGACGAGATTTTTATCCCATAATTATGTAATACATTGCATTAACTTCCCTAGCTGCCACGGTTGGATTTGAATCCATGTATCTGGATTATTATTCCAGGCCTCTCAATGACTCGGTCACTAATTTAACTGCTATTCTACTGTTCCCAGTGACTGAGTTCAGCCCCATCTGTATGCATCTTCTTCCCCATAATAACATCAATGGATGAGGAATAAACAGAAAACTGTACCAATCACCTGAAGGACTAACAGTGGGGATGAATGAATTTACAGCACAGTAAAGACACTGACGTAGCTCCATTCACAGAGGATGGTCAACACACTGACCTCAATCATGCCAATCTTTACATGGCTGAGAGTGAGGATGAGAGGAGTGAAGAAGAGATAGAGGTAAAACCAGACTCCACTACAAAAAGGAAGAGAAACTGGGAAAGGGAGGGAGAGGGATGTAACCTGCACTGCACTTACACATTTCCTATTGGACACAATCATTGGCATTGGTTGATCAACCATCAATAATCCCAACCAGGGAATCTTACACGGCAAACCGAGACTTAAAGATTTCTCCAAATTGCAGATAGAAGAAACACCGGCATTGGTCCCTGTTGGATGTTGAATTGGCTCTGCTTAGCTGGTGTAACAGTTGGGACGCTAAAATTGGCTTCAGTGACTGGGACATTGGAGAAACAAATCAGCCATGGTTTATACACTTGGTCACTAACCCCTGTTCAGGCTCAGTTCATATGCAAAGCTCTGCTGCCTGCATCCTAACTCGCACTAAGTTCCATTCACCCCTGCGCTCGTTGACCTACACGAGCTCCCAGACCAGCAATGCCTCCATTTTATAATTCTCACCCTTGTTTCCAAATCCTTCCATGGTCTCGCCCCCTCCCTAAATCTTTTACCTCCTCCATTCCCACAACACTCCAAGAACTTTGCACTCCTCCGATTTTGGCTATTGTAGGTGCATTGATCCGAACAGGCGCCGGAGTGTGGCGACGAGGGGAATTTCACAGTAGCTCCATTGCAGTGTTAATATAAGCCTTACTTGTGACAAATAAATAAAAACTTTAAACTTTATATCCTCGATTTTAATTTCTCCACCGGTTTGCAGACGCTTGGCCCTAAGCGCTGGAATTCTCTCCCTTAACCTCTCTGCCTCTCTCTTGTCCTTAAAGCTTCTGCCTCTCTGAGCAAGCGTCTGACTCAACAACACCTTGTATGGCTCAATGTCAAACTTTTATCTGCAGCACCATGGAACAATTTACTACATTAAGGGCGCTATATAAATACAATCCCTTGCTTCTGTTAGAATACGTTCCTTGGTTGAATCCCTCTCCACCGCTTGCCATCGAGCTAACATGAAAAGTAACCTGTGTTCTGAGATACCAGAAGGCAGTGTGACCTTCCCCAGCATCACTCGGCCTTCAGAAGAGGGAAGGGAATTGGAGAGAAATTAAAAATTTGGAAATATTACAAACTAAGTTCTAAGAAATATTGAATCAATAAATAGGTTAATAAGAGTTAATTTTAGTTCCTCCCCGGCCTGCCGGTATATGAATTGGATATCAAGAGGGAAAATGTTGAGGTTGTTAAAAGCACATTGCAGAACATTGAAATAATAATTTAATAGCTCCTCTGAAAATGATGCAAATTAATGCCAGCTCTTTAATATTTATGAATTATAACCTTGCCTTGACCCAGACATTCGGCTGATTATCAGAGTGCTTCATATGAATAAACATTATGGCTAAAATAAAAGGGAGGTCATTCGCCTTTAAACTTGACGACACCAGATAAGGAGCTGGCCTTCTTAAAGGCATGACCACACTCTGTGAGGAAAATGTTTGACAGGCGATTTATTGTCGCTATCTGCTGAGGCAATAGTTCTTTTCTCGCTGGCATTGATAATGTGTGTCATTGTCACAATGGAAGCAGTGCACCGATGATCTGGCTGCTCCCCCCTTCCCCTGCCCCCTGGAGCTGCCAGGCACCCCTGACCTACTCTGTACATAAGGCTGCTCTGTCTCTCCACACGCTCACCCACTTTTCTCTCCACCAGTCCTCATATAATCTTATAACAGACAAGGCCATTCAGCCCATTGTGCCTGTGATGGTTGTAAAGAGCTGTCTCCTTCCCTCTGTCTTGCCCCACACCTTTCCGAAAGTTGTTAAATTACTTCCACCAACCTTTCAGGGAGTGCATTTCAGATCAAAGCAAGTCATTGTCTAATCAAAAATTTATTCCTATTTAAGTTTGTTTATTAGTGTCACAAGTAGGCTTACATTAACATTGCAATGAAGTTACAGTGAAAATCCCCTAGTTGCCACCCTCCGGCGCCTGTTCAGGTACACTGAGGGAGAATTTAGCCAATACATCAACCTGCACATCTTTTGGACTATGGGAGGAAACTGAAGCACCCGGAGGAAACCTACGCAGACACGGGGAGAACGTGCAAACTCCACACAGACAGTGACCCAAGCCAGGAATCAAACCCGGGTCCCTGGCACAGTGAGGTAGCAGTGCTAACCACTGTGCCACCATGCCACCCCTAGTTCTTTTGCTAATGATCTTAAATCTATGTCTTCTGGTTACCGTCCCAGTGAAAAGGTTTTCTCTCTATCTACTCCATCAGACCCTATTCTACTTTTGAATACCTTGATTAAATCTCCTGTTAACCTTCTCTGCTCTATGGAGAACAATCCTAGCTTCTCTAAGTCTCTCTACGTAACAGAAGGTGATGACTCACAATGAGTATTCTCTGGCCCTCAAGATCCAAAGATGTGCGGGTTAGGTTGATTGGCCATGCTAAAAATTGCCCCTTAGAGTCCTAAGATGCATAGGTCAGAGGGATTAGTGGGTAAATATGTAGAGATATGGGGGTAGGGCCTGGGTGGGATTGTGTTCGGTGCAGACTCGATGGGCCAAATGGCCTCTTTCTGCACTGTAGGGTTTCTGTGATTCTATGATCTCCATCCTTCATGTGTGAGCCTGTCAACAGGCCATCCAAGTGTGTTGGGCGTGTCTGACCGGGTCCTTATCCACATTTCCACCAGCAAAATGGCTGACTCTCCGCACACATCACTATCGAATCCAGCTTTTCTACCACTCTGACTAGCATCCAGTAACGCAGCACAGACCAGGACTCAGTGAGACAGCTCCAACAGTGAGGAGGCAAACCAGAAGATACTCTTCCAAATGTCAAGCACAGTCCATTGAAACAAGGACAGGCACCGCCCAACATCGATCCGAGGGGAAAAGGAGGACTTCCATTTGATTCAACCACCATTCAGGGACAACTTCGGAACAAATCGAAAAAGGGTAACAGCCCTCAACCCTGAAAAGATTTTCTGTATATATGCATCTCACCGGCTCCCAACATCACCTCTAGACCGCTTCCTACACAGGAGAAGGTGATGCCACCATTTTGATATGAAGATTTAGAGGACATGTTGCATAAACTTATGTTTTCTTGCATTTCTTGTGAAATAATCAAGGTGTCTAAATTATAGCGAGAAACTATTAAATCCTTGTGTCTATCCACTTCCTTTGGTGGGGAAATGAAAATCCCTCTGGGATTGAGAATTCCAAAGATTGAGTAATCAAATTTCTTCTATCTCAGTCCTAAATGGTCCCTTATCTTGAGACTAAGCCCCTGGTTCTAGACTTCCCCGGCAAGAGAAATAGCCCCGCTGCATTTACCCTGTCAAGTCCTCTCAGAATCTGATGCATTTTTATATACCTTATACTTTCTCACACTAAAGTGGAAATCTGGAAATCTCTCTGTAAAAGGCGGTGGGTCAACTGAAGCTTTCAAGACTGAGATTTTTGTTGGGTGGGAGGATGAAGGGATAGGAAAATAAGGTGGGTAACTGAAGTTGATCTCCAGACCAACCATACTCTAAAGGAATGATGGGCTGATTTCATGTTCGCGTTGCAAAACCATCGCTTGCCTTTTGTTTTGCACCTTTCTGCAACTTGCAAGTGAGGTTATATCAATGTGTAAAGATTGCTTTACATTAATGTTCGGGAATCTCACGGAAGGTTAAAGCTACAAAACTCACCAAGCTAAGTGTGGCCAATAGTGGGAGCAATTGGCTCTGTCCTTTATCAATAGCTGGCTGCTATTTGGTGACTGAGGGAGGGAGGAGGTCACAGGGATGAAAGTTCTGGGGGAGGGAGAATTGGAGGGAAACACACATTTGACTCATCCTTTGCCACCAACAATGGTGGAGTGATTAAAATGAGGGACGTGCAAGAGGCTAGAATGGGAGGAATGTAGAGATCACGCTGGAACACCAAGGCTGCAAACAGTCTGCTTCAGCCCCAGAGAATTAACAGGGAAATGGATAACGTCCTTCACTGAAACAACATCTTCATCATCCCAGGATGCCCCAAAGCACTTGCCAACAAATTAGGTTTTTTTAAGTTGCAAATAGAAATGCAACAATTAGTGCGCACAAACTCCTACAAACATCAATATGATAAAGACCAGATATTTTGTTTTAGCTGTAGAATCATAGAATCCCTACAGTGCAGAAGGAGGCCATTCAGCCCATCGAGTCTGCACCGACCACAATCCCCACAACCCCATGTATTTACCCCAGCTAATCCCCCTGACACTAAGGGGCAATTTAGCCTGGCCGATCCATCTAACCCGCACGTCTTTGGACTGTGGGAGATAACCAGAGCACCCGGAGGAAACTCATGCAGACACGTGGAGAATGTGCAAACTCCACACAGACAGTGACCCAAGCTGGGAATCGAACCCGGGTCCCTGGCACTGTGAGGCAGCAGTGCTAACCCACTGTGCCATCGTCCCGTCCAGATGAGGGATTGGCTAGGACACCGAGGATAACTCCCCTACTCTTATTTTAAATAGCACCATGGGAACTTCTACAAGTTAGAGAGGTTAGACAGAGCCTCAGTTTAACACCTCATCCGAAAGTCAGCAATAGTCGACAATGCAGCTCTCCGCCATGACTGCACTGGGAGTGTCAGCCTGGATTATGGATCAAACGCTTGGAGTCACTTGTCCCTTCAGGACAGACGGGCAGGGAACTGGCATGATTTTAAAAAAAATCTTCATCTCACAAAACCAGAAAATGATCCAAACTCTTGTTTTCTACGATCTAACTTCTCTACAAATTGCTGCTGAGAGAGAAATAATACAATATAAACAAAGGAAGACCAATTTTTATTTTTCAAACAACGAAGGAATTTCATTCAGTAGCTTTATGGTTTACAAAGGAAAGAACGAGAATTTTTTAAAACAAGAAAATTCAGCCGACACTTTCTACCTTTGGAACAGAATGGATATTTCACCTTTTCGGGGCCCCACGAAACTTCTATTATCATTGAAATCACGTTTGTTACCAGACAGGGGGTCAGAGGGCAAACTTGGAGATGAAAGACATGCCTTGCTTTTGAAGGCAGAGGTAGGAAAATGATTGAGCAGTCACACATGCACACAGACAGACACACTCAGACATACACACACAAACACACACAGATACACAGGCAGACACACCCGCACACACACATTTATGACCACAAACACACACTAATTTGTGCACACATAACGAAGACACAGATAAACACACACACATACTCAAATGATGACAAGCACTCAGACAGATGGATGCAGACACACAGACACAGAGCCAGACAGACACTCTCAGTAATGTAGGCATTGACAGACAGACAGACAGACAGACAGACGTGCAGACACTCTCAGCAGGAAAAGAGCAAGGACAAAACAAAAAGGAACACAAAAAAAACCTAAAAGGCAGAACACTCACTGGCTGTGATTACACTTCAAACAGAAAAAGAAATTCCCTTAGAACAATTTCGGAGCAGCTGGAAACTCAGGTAAAATATAAAAAAATCTATAAAACAATACAAAGTCAGGAAGAAAACTAATTTTCTTTGCAGTGAAAATGGCACCCTTTGATCAGGCACCGCACTGGCCTGTGCAGCAAACTCGCCGGTTTGTAGAACATTCGCAAAAATGTGCAGAGATAGTAAGTTGCACCTGAACTTTGTGAAACAGTTCTGTGTATAGCTAAAATATTTATTAAGGGGGGGGAAAAAATCACAATAGTTCGAAGTCTTCATTTTATAAAAATAAGTTTGCAGGGCTATGCTGAAAGTGCAGGGAATGCGTTTAATTGGCTGGCTCTTCCAAAGGACCAGTATAGGCACGGCAGGCTGTGCAGAATGATTTAACAAGCCTCTCTCTCTCTGGTTCAGTGGGTGTACATGCAATGACACATTGACCTGAGCCACAGAGATCCAGAGAGAGCTGGCCATGGTGGTGGTATTGGGATGTTACAGTTGTCCTCAGCATCACTGCGTTGGTCAGCAGGGATGAGTAAATTCAGTTTGCGTTGGCAAGGAGATGGTCAACCTCAATTGTGACCCTCAGCATGATCAAACTGACTGACATCAATCAACTTGCGATTAAACATAGTTTATTTCAATTACAATAATAATTGTAGACAGAAGTTTCCAACTGCAACGCCTTTCCCCCCGTGCCAATGGCGTGATTTCCTGCAGTGGGGGCAGCTCACCACTGGCCACCGGCAGAATCTTCCAGTCCCACCAAACTCAATGACAATTTGCATGGCTCACCCACCTTGCCACTGGGGTAGGGATCAACTTCAGCAGGACTGGAAGATGTCGCCAGGAGAAAGAGTTGGAAAATGCCACCCCATCTATCAAAAGTACATCACTGGTAAAGAGCTTCAAGACATTCTGAGATTGTGAAAGGCATAATATAAATAAGAGCTTTTCTCTCTTTAAGCATTTCAAAGTCTTCCACATGACTTTTAGCAGAAAAAGCTGACGCCAACTTACATGAGGAGATGTTAAGGTAGACGGGCAAAAGCTTCGTCACTGATATAGATTTCAAGAAGCACTTTAAGGAGAGAGAGGCAGAGAAGCTTAGGGAGGAAATCCCAGAGCTTAAGGTCTAGACAGCTGAAGCTGCAGCCACCAGTAATGGCGTGATTAAAATTGAGGATGTTCGAGAGGCCAGAATTGGAGGAGTGCAGAAATCTTGGAGGATTGTTGGACAGCAGGTTACAGAAATAGGGAGGGGGCAAGGCTATGGCGGGACTGGAATGCAAGGATGAGAATTTAGCAATGAAGGCTTTACTGGGCAAAGATCCCAAGTCTGTGGGCACAAGGCTGAAGGTTGATTGCTGTCTTAGCAAACTAACTAAAATCAAGGCACTTGTGTGAAAGTGTTGGATGGCAGGCCATTTAACGTTTTAAAAAGTTCATTCAAGGGATGTGGACTTCGCTAGTTAGGCAGGCATTTATTGTCTATTCCTAATTGCCCTTGAGAAGATGGTGGTGAGCTGCCTTCTTGAACCGCTGAAGTCTATGTGGTGTAGGTACACCTACAGTGCTGTTAGGGAGTTGGTTCCAGGATTTTGACCCAACAGTGAAGGAACGGCGATATATTTCCAAGTCAGGATGGTGAGTGACTTGGAGTGGAACTTCCAGGTAGTGGTGTTCCCATGAGTCTGCTGCCCTCGTTCTTCTAGATGGTAATGGTTGTGGGTTTGGAAGGTGCTGTCTAAGGAATCTTGGTGAGTTCTTGCAGTGCATCTTGTAGATGGTAAACACTGCTGCTACTGTGCATCGGTGGTGGAGGGAATAAATGCTTGTGGAAGGGATGCCAATCAAGTGGGGCTGCTTTGTCCTGGATGGTGTTGAGCTTCTTGAGTGTTGTTGGAGTTGCACCCATCCAGGCAAGTGGGGAGTATTCCATCACACTCCTGTCTTGTGCCTTGTGGATTGTAGACAGGCTTTGGGGAATCAGGAGGTGGATTACTCGCTGCAAGATTCTTAGCCTCTGACCTGCTCTTGTAGCCACTGTGTTTATATGGTTGGTCCAGTTCAGTTGGACTACTTCAGTTTCTGAGGAGTTGTGAATGCTTCTGAACATTCATCAATGAACATCCCCTCTTCTGACCTTGCGATGGAGGGAAGATCATTGATGAAGCAGCTGAAGATGATTGGGGCTAGGACACTGGTAGTTGTTACTGGGCCCACTCTGCACTTACAAAGTAACAGTATCGGTACATCAGCTCATTCATTGCGCGCAGTTTTACCGCCCTGTCGCGGTGGGGGCGGGGCCGTAAAATGCAGCAACCTGTTCAAATATCCATGAACCTTGGCAGGACTGGAAAATTCCACTGACGGAGGGGCCGTAAAATTCTGCCCATCGTCTCTGAAACACTTTGGGACATTCCGGGGAAACTTTTGTTCCTCTGAATGTGACAGTTGCTTCAGAGAGGAAAGAGGAAATAAACAACCTGGATTAGAAACTGAGATGCATCGCGATAGAGCAAGTCATTGCTCAATTGTGTAAAATAATTCACATTTGCACAGAGTGCTTTATCTGTGTCTGGGAGTATACTCTGCACGGC